>NC_088317.1:2402443-2702749 GCF_910592395.1 Lineus longissimus
GTGGTCTCCATCTTATATATAGGAAGAAATTCATATACATGTAATCTTAGCACAAAGAAGTGTTCAGAGGTGGCATCTGTGTTCATCTAAATTCTCAATCTTGGCACAATTTGCAAAGGAACGCTTTCCTGTCCTATTCATGTTCAATAAAACGCACATGCATCATTCAATAAAACATTTAACTCAAATAAACTTTAAATTCCAGAACAATCTCTGGAGTAATAATGTGCAAGTTAAAATTTGGCATTGTCTACTTTAAATTTGTAAGCGAAGCTAGAAGCTGAAGGAGAAGATTCACTATCCCGGATGTTTACTGCACTTAGACACAATAAAATGGTACGACTTTAAGAAAATATTCCAACACTGTACATATCAAATCACAAATTCAAACAAATTGAAGAAATTGAAAACTGAATCCTGTTTATGACTGATGAGTTCCAAGAAATTTCCCAACAAGACGACTCATAATGCCTTCAACGGTCGCATATCAGACAATAAGGAAGATAGATAAGATCACGTCACGTCACTTGATGTCAACGATGCATCGCGACCTTGTTGCGGTCATACCACCTGATTAAAAGACGCATATTGACATTGACGATACCTAAGGTCACACTATTTCACAACAATTAACCCTTGGTGTGGGGTTATGTTATAGGAAAGGTATCAATGAATTTGTTGGCATGTCTAGCAGGTCTGCAAGCCAAGATGGTCAACCGATTAGCATTTTACTAGCAATTCCCAAGCAACTTTCACACCAATGATAACAGCAGTTGATTAGACGCAGTATCATCTGGCCTATACCTGTAGATCTGGGGTTAGTACAGTCTAGCTGACCAGACACACTTTTCAAAAAGCCCTCTCAGTTGATCTCAGCGCATTAAGCAGTGGTTACATAAGCAAGCAGCGTCTATTTTTACATGGAACCTGAGGAGAACCTGTGGTTACTCTATGTAATACTATCCTTAAGCTTGGTGCTCATGAGGATGTACAGGGTTGTAAGCCAGATGGATACTACCTCTCATTAACTGCTAATGATGACAAGGGCCTTGACCGAGGGAAGACAAGAGACTTATATGTATGCCCTCAAATGACATGGTATGAAACAGACCCCTTCAACTCCAACTCTAAAAATATTCAAATTGGTTAAAGCAGATTTCAATGTAACACTGTTGAAGATCACACATAACTGAGGATTGTCTCCATATAAGAAATTCAAAATAGACTTCCGTGCAACGCCATCAATTGTCTGCATTAGGAGTTAAAACAAACTAAAACACAAAATTTAGACGACTTTATCTGATGATTCGCCATCACTGTCTCTGTCACCATTCAAAGAATTATTCACTCTAACATGGACGATGGGTTCTTCCATTTCTGGTTCCACTTGCGTTGCGACGGGGATCTCCGGTCCCTGGACCCCGCCATCGTGAATCCCTGATGTGCTTGGCAGAGGAGAAGCCGTCCCCTGGTATTCTGGGCTGACCGAGGAGCCCGGGCTGTACATGTCAGCCTCAGGTCCATACTCACTGTTGTCCGAGTCGGAAAACTCAACGTCAATTGTCGTGACATGACCTTGAAATGGAGGTGGCAAGCCTGGAATGGGAAATTCAGCGATCACGAGCAGTCTCCTAGGAAAAGTAACAGCCATATCTTTTGCTCAATAACCCAATCAGCAAAACCTTTCTTGATCAAGAACTTAAAGTACCATGGTCACCTAACAGTTCAAGCTCAGCACCAAGTTATGTTTTTCTCAGTGATTAGTTCAACTTGAACTCCATCTGACTAACAAACAGTGGCCAGACATGTTGTTGACTACATACAACACATTATTACATAACTGAAACACGTAAGGTATGAAACCGAGTTGTCATTGTGTCGTTAGTTTTCCTGCTGTGTGGGATTGCTACCTGGTTTGGGAGGCCTACTCCATTATCACGCCGATCCCGCTGCCATCCAGTGTCTAAATTTGGTAACTGAATTATGGTACTGTGTCTCTAAAGCCTTGAGAATTGTGATGTTTCGTGGACACACGAATGAAAAATACATACCAGAGTTCTCAAAGGTTGAACCCCTCGTTCTCGCAGGCCCTCCGCTTGCCTGCAGCAGAGGTGTGACCTCACTCTGGCCACTGTCGTTATTATCTTCCTCCGAGCTGCTGTCATCTGAGTCATGGCTTTGGCCAGGGAAAACCTTACGCTTACACACAGGACACGTACGCTTGTTGTTCAACAACCACGGGTCGACACACTTCACGTGGTAGGCTGGGAAGAGGAAAATTACCAGTTACAAGAGTACATATGTCATATTTGACAAGTCACGATTGAAGCTTTTATAAGAACAAACTATAGACTCAAAAGGAGGACACATTGTGTCAGCTACACTTAAGATCTTAACATCCTGAAATTGTGGGATCATCAACACAGAATACTTCCATTGACTGACTTACCATGTGAACAGGGTAACACCCTCATTTTATCACCTTCTTCATAATCATCCAGACATATAGCACAACAATCATAATGATCACCTGAAAGTCATACAGAAATGTATGAGAGTCGCAGTGCTAGGATTGATTCAAAGGGGAGTACAAAACAAATTTTTTACTTTTTTTTTAGTTTTACCTAAAATCATGAAAAAAATTTGATTTTTTTTTCTTGAGAATTTTCTTCTCAAAACAAACGGCTTCTAAACGACCTAGTTTTATCTAAAATCATGAAAAAATTTAATTTTTTTTTCTTGAGAATTTTCTTCTCAAAACAAACGGCTTCTAAACGACCTAGTTTTATCTAAAATCATGAAAAAAAATTGATTTTTTTTTCTTGAGAATTTTCTTCTCAAAACAAACGACCTAGTTTTATCTAAAATCATGAAAAAAATTTGATTTTTTTTTCTTGAGAATTTTCTTCTCAAAACAATCGACCTAGTTTTATCTAAAATCATGAAAAAAATTTGATTTTTTTTTCTTGAGAATTTTCTACTCAAAACAAACGGCTTCTAAACGACCTAGTTTTATCTAAAATCATGAAAATTCCAGCAGAGGCTGTAAAACAAACTTTTAACAGCAAAAAGGGGGGTACATAAAGCAAAAAGGGGGGTACATAGCCCTTTCTTTTCAAGAAGGTCTAGCAGTAGTACTACTAGCACTGCTCACCTTTCTTAAACTTCTTGATGGGTATTTTCTTTAAGTGCGACTTTGAAAGTCTTGACCGGCGCTTCTTCCTGATATCTCTGACCCACTTTGCGACCATGAAGATGACCATGAGGATGAAACACACACCAACAACAATGGCGAATGGAAGCAGGTAATAGTTTGGATTGAACGGGATGCTGTTGTCGATAGATACCAATCTCCTGGGAAAAGAAAAGAAGAATATTGTATACTTAATGCAGAACAAAAAACTTGGGTTGTTTTTGCAATGAAATCAAGCCTCAACAGACTGAATTGCGGTAGTTGTTTTGAAAGTGGGTCAAAATGAGGCCAGTGTATTGTGTGATGTCTGGGTCAACGGGGAACAAGACAATCTAAAGATCACTGATCATGGTGGTACAGTAACAAGCACAGAGTGGAAAATAACCTAGCCCCATACAGGGCAAGTATGCCTTCTTATTCCACCAATACTATTCAATGCATTACCACTGCCAAGCTCAGCCTCCTTGCACAGAACCAGAAGTTTATATTCAACAACATAGTTTGGTCCATGCTTGAATTGGTGGCCATTGCCCCCAATGCCCTAGGCTAGCTGTTGCAGCTTTCTGGCACTGGCTTCGAGTGGTACAGTTGTACCAGTGATTTTCCCTTCTTTCTCAAGGGACGAATAACCGTACGTACCCCTTGGTATAATCGAATTGCGTGGCTAGGAGGATTCCATCTTGTTCTCCAACAAAGCAGGAAGGAATGTGAATGCCCTCATGACCTGCAACAGATGGGTATTGGAAAATGAGAAAGAAGATTTAGAGGGCACAAAGGCCATTTTGGAGGGCACCGCCTGCCGTGGCAGTGGCGACATAGGTTAAACAAGAGCAGTGCAGTAGGCATATAGCAAAGATGCAATGAAGTAAGAGAATTGGTCATTAGCGAGTTTATTATACTGATCTCAGGGGATTCTAAAGGGCATAAGGGTCAAACTCATAACCTGAATGGAGTTCAGCCCCTGCTAGCTTGAGCAGGGGCAGTACAAGACACACACTGAGCAGGGGTAGTACAAGATGCACATTGATACTTGCATAAACTGAACAGGATCTCACCTTGCCTTCCCATTGTCAGAAGGTAATCAGACCCGACATTATGCACAATAACCGCGCCATAGCCGGCTTTTTCTGCATTTGCTACCTTAGTATCGAATGAACACCCATTCCGGCTGGCAACGAGGATCCATTTTAGGTTTACTGTGACATTGTACGGAGGTGGATCAACTTTATCACATGCTTTGCTTGGGTTGGCATATACCACATAGCCCTTAAACGAAGATTGGAAATAACATATTTAAGGGAAACATAGTTTGAATCCTCCAGAGTAAGGCTCAATTCATAAGCAAACGGTCATGAAATATAACAACATCCTGGCTAACGTTTCTGTGCACTAAATAAGTACCGACGAGCAATCAGCTATTATCAGTAACACCCTTTATTAGGAGGACTCTACTCTTGGTAGGAGAAGGAAGGAAACCTTACCAAGAGTCCATCTCCTGGACCTGGGAAGGGAGGTCCAAAACTGGCTGGCAGATCAAGGAATAAAGCTATCGTCTGATTCAAACTCCCAGTCTGGAAAAGAAAACAAGGGGGAATTATTTATATTTCAAACTAACTTCCAAAATTTTGTGAGAATGAATTATGAATCATGAATGGCATGTTAGGGTGAAAATGAACCTTCTCATTTCTTGTTTTATAATATAAGTCTGGGACAGATCAGTTAGCGAGATACCCCTGATAAGTGCGCGGGACTCCGCCCTGACCGATGCTTACCACAATAATATCAGCATTTACAACAGATACATGGAAGAGCGCTAACGCTAACAGGTTGATCACGGCGTAGAGATACAGCGCCGTGATGTGGCAGGGAATACTAATCCCGCACACGGGAGTCATCTCGGACAGTTCTTAGGTCTGAAACGACAAGAAATCAAGAAGTTAGCGGTGGCCATGTAACCATGCATGTTAGTCATTAGTACGAGCTTCTATCAACCGAAGAACCAACTCTATTACTGAACAGAATGATATTTCCTCCAATCCAGAACTGCCCCCCTATGAACTGAGATGTCAGCTGCCATGGCAACAGCGTCAACAATGGATTAATTGGTATGACAAT
This sequence comes from Lineus longissimus, assembly GCF_910592395.1. Taxonomy (NCBI): domain Eukaryota; kingdom Metazoa; phylum Nemertea; class Pilidiophora; order Heteronemertea; family Lineidae; genus Lineus; species Lineus longissimus. The sequence goes on from NC_088317.1 coordinate 2,407,752, forward strand.
ACCACAATACATGTATCAGGATACAAAATAAGGCAGTTCATACCAAGGTGCAAATTACAAAATATCACACGGTTCCTCTTATATAATACAACTGTATTCAGGAATAAATGCAGATATTTTGTAATTTGTACCTTGGTATATATATTCAGTAGACATTAATATCATCAGACAGATCCAAGTTATGAAAGTAAACCAATTTCAATATCCGAAACAACAGCATTTTTGTATTGTAAGATCAGAATGGCATGCTAAAAATAAGTACAAAATTGACATAAAACCTCATGACCAATTATTGCAATATTTGGTCTGACTGTTGTGTGGGTTTATCAGTTTTAAGATCAAATGGAAAATTGAGCATCACATGATGTTCCATCGAGCAGCTATTAATTACATTGTACTAAATAAGGCTTTCAATTCAAATACCTTTCGATTATATTTTAGCAAACACCATTCAAGGTTTAAAACCCAGTAATAAGTGTCAGTCACCTACACATGTATTTAATGTACTTAATTTCAAAGGCAGCAAATTTTGAACTTATATATAGGGCACTTTTGACTTTATAATGTTTGATTTCGCAATGTATGACTGATTAGAGATTATTAATATACTGTTTACCTGTTATGTATACTGCCCTTGACCCGACCCAAATTCATGCCACCTGTTAACAATTCGATTGACAGTGTGCTTGCACTTGCACAACTTACACAAGATTGTCCTATATCTCAACCTCGGTTTATCTGGCTGAACCCCCCATAGCATAACAGTGCCACATAACGATATACGCCTGAGCCTTAAGAAGAATGAATAATCTCCATGAACCTCGTGAATACTTACGAGCAATGGTATAATCCAACCACACCAGACAAATATCACACTAAGTATTCACCAACTCAAGTACAAGAGACACAAAGTTTCCGTCCACAACCGATCACAAAGTTTTGAATACTGGTATCCTGAGACGAAGAATCCCTTCCTAACATTTTCAAGGTTGTACGCACACAGCACCACAAAACGTGACTTCAACCCCTGTTTTGATTTATCACAGAATCAATGGCGCAGCAAGAAAAAGGTGCATGTGATGGCTGAATTATCCAACAAATGATCGCAATCGATAATCACATGCCATTCAGACTCCCCAACAGCACAGCCCCACCCAATTATGACAAGCTTCCACTGAGATTTACAACTCCCCAATTGCAGAATGTCGAGATGGGGACGAAATTTTGAATCACAGATTAGTCACAGTGTATCACTGACTCTGGATCATTTTGGATCATATTCCACAAAACTTTTGTTAAAACCACCCTGTGGCACTACAGTCATTACAAAATAACCCTACAAAAGCTGCTATTGTTGTAGAGTAAATGTTAGAAAGGTGAAGACACTAATTATACTAAAATCAAGTGAGAGTCACATGAAAGTCATTTCATTTTTATAGAATTTGTTTGAATTGAAACGCAATTACAGTACCTGCACTGCTCCAATTTTACAAGTAAATGCATAATGTGTTATTGTATGTCAATGGGTGATATGAATAAAGACGAGCAAATGCCTTTTTCTAAAACTTCACGTACATTTACACTAGGCCTTTCTGTACAAAATTGAAGTGAAAGCATTCGCTAGTCTTTATTCATATCACCCATTGTAAAATGGAAATGGATCTGGGTCAAACGCTCAACACACAACTTTCTAGTTTTTAAACAAAAAAGAGAGAAATCTCAGAAATTGAAACTTACCAAATCAGTTTTTAAAATAGAAACCATCAGAAAACAGTTTGACTGTCATGAACTGTATAAACCTAACACTATAATGGATCAAAGAAGCTTCCGACCGACTTTCAACAATTGAAATTTTTCACACACTTTTTCCAAAGGCCACCATGTGATTTCGCCTACGATATCATATCAAAGCTAACCGCATTATCCACCGTAAAAAGGGCGTGGATGGATCAATATAATGGTGTAGCCTCGGGTAATCATTGATGATGATATCACAAGATGTTTGACAGGTGATGCATGGAAGTAGGCCAAGAGGGCTTAATTCTACGCCGACAGTGATATCTGGTAAATTTTCACCCTTCCCCCCCCCCCACATTTGATGTTGTGGTGACATACTATAAACTAAAGATGGAGGGATATTGGCCGCTTTAGCTTTTTATCATACATGTTATAGATTTGTACGCTCCCCGAGTGATATGACAGCAGCAGGAAGAATACGCCAAGTTTAAACATTGATTGTTACTAGGCGTAGCCTTAATCAATGTGATAAAGTGGTAACAGAAACCCAGCAGTCAGCTGACGGTTTATTCAAAGCCACCTGATTAGCTATCGATCACATTACTGCAGGAGCGATCACGAGATAAGGGGAAAGGAAGTTGAAGAGTTGAGGGTGTCTGACTGAGAGTCACTGATTGGCAGTCGTGAGGTCCCTGGTTCAATCCACACTGTGACTGTCGCCTTGAGACGCTAGGCAGGTCTGTCTGCCTAGCATGCCTTGTGTATCACACCCATATCAGACTATAAACAATAAACTTCAACTTTTTTAACTGCAGCGACTAGTGAATTTTCAATATGTGACCCGTCACAGCAAAACCAGGCACATGTCGCACAGAAGATGAGCCTAAATGACACCAGGAGATAATGGAAGAAATAGGTGTGCTCGTATTTCACAAAAGGCAGACAATAGAGAAATGAACAAACAGTCTGTCTCAACCTGCCAAGCTCAGAGCGACATGCGCCTGATTTTGCTGTGACGGGTCACATATTGTAACATCAGACGATACATTCACATGACACATCGTTCGATGTGTAGTGTAGGCGATGCCGATCGGCCCGATGGAATATATTGTGTGTCTTCCTATTTTCATTTGAATCTTGACCTCTGCAAGCCAGCTCAAGCATCCATCAAGGATGTGACAAAACCACCATTCGGACGGACCAGGAAACCCCCAACAGAGCAGTGACGCAGTGTGTACAACGGACTACACTACACAACCCCCGTACACACGAACAGTGCATGACGATGAGTGCATCGATTCATGTGCATTTTTAGTGCAAATGTATAGCGGATGTGTACAAAAAATAACAAATAAATATCCATCCCTACCAATATTCCACAGCCAAACTGTACAGCTCCCTAACGTTAACAACACAAGTTTACATGACATGTGCCTAGATTATACATACCTCGCCTGCCCAAACCTCATTTGATCCCAGAAAATGCAGTTATTCGCTCGATTTTGTGGGTATTCCAGAAGTAAACACGCAAAATGGCGACCACTGACGTCTCGTGACGATTTTCAGTTTACATTTCTGTTGGTAGATGGCGACACCAGACGGTGGCTAATTGTATTCTCACTGGTGAGAAACCGTGTGACTTGGCACGTGGTCCACGTCGATTTATCGAGAGTGTGCGCCAATCCAAGCATCTGTCTTCGGAGGAGGGTAAACCAGCTAGTCCCTTCCCACTACACAACCTGCAACAACTGCTACAGTCGCCGATTTTCTTTCTATTTACAGCAGAATCAGGAGAACACCAATGCCAAGGATTCAGTGGAACATATTCGACTCTCATTTTCATGTGTTTGGTCGTCTGGCCATGCATAAGTTTTATATTGTCACGTGTTAACTACCCGCCCCCGCCGGCTTCGATTTTTCTAGGTCGCTCCATGAGCCTTTGGAGTATCAGTAACTGTAAATAAGTCATTTCTAGTAACATCAAAGTCGAAATGCGTGGGATAATAATTGTGCGACTAAAATTGTACAATTTTGCGTAACACTCGACGTCGAAGACGTAAAACGTTTCAAAGCGTCATGGTGCACCACGGCGGGTGGAAGACAGGCTTGTTGATTTCTCGTTGACTTCGAAAACTTTCTTCGATGCCACCTGGTAATGTCATCTTTTCAAATGGTCATGAGCTTTCTCTACTGCGTTCTCTACGCATACCAACAGATGCTGGCTGACCCCTTGTTAAGGTAGGCGAAAGTGAAAAAAAACACGATTCCCACTCGATGTGATGAGTATGTTCAAGATCAGTCCCACTCACCCGGCCACAACTCACCCTCCTCCTTGAAAGTGCAGTGGCATAGTTTGGGCCGGGTAGCGCAAGAGGCACTCACCGTTTTTCGGCGGAGATCGGCGATGTTACCCCCCCCCAAAAAAAAAAAATCGGACGAAAAATGAGCTATTTTAAGCGAAATACTGACGGACAATAGTTTCCATTTTTCCTGAAGTGACCATAGTTCCGTTACAACCTTTTTACGGACCCGTTTCAGTCAGATGTTACCAGGCGGGCAGAGAGATCCCCAGAGATACTTTAGGGCGCTCAAGATCAGGAGAGAAGGTGGAGTGGTAAGAAAGGGGGACAGTTGTTTTGTTAAAATGTCAAAGATGTTGGGGGGGGGGGTCGTCGTTTTCCCCCTCAAACGCCGTCTTCTGGTAAACCCGGCAGTTACATATTATATTGATGCCCCCGCAAGCGAGCGATATTTGTTGCATTAGATCACTTCATAATCGCAGGGCCAAAACACCCTCGTTTGGAAGCGCTTTAAAGGTCACGTGCGCTAGAATTCGCGAATAAGTGTTATGTATTGTCAGCAAAGAGCCTCCCTTGGGCCTAAATCAAGGCAACATCAATATTTGTGCCAATATTTCAAATACGAGAATAAATTCTCACATCGAGGAAACAATCACACGAAATGAGACAAAATGTCCTCATAAACCTGGAAACTCATATGATTGTCCGAGATAATGGTCATAAATATCCCTTATTTTCCATTCAAGACATTTGTAAACATGGCCCCTGACGGACGTGGGCTCATGATGAGTGATGTACTTTTTTTATGTACATGATATTCTGTCGGTAAATTTGCCATTGTTGACATGATGGACTGCAATCTCATTGCCTCGACATCGGTAACGCTTGCTAAGTGATATATACGTGCACCGTGTACCTTTCGGTAATTGGCAGCTTTAGCTCTAGATAATCAGAGAACTTCGTGATTTTCATTTCAGACCCGCATTCGTCTCGCCATTATACTTGGCACAACAACTGGAATGGCTGCGGGGATGTGCAATCTGTTGCTAGGGTACGGTGTGATGTTATTCCTGGTCGCCATGTTTGATATGGATGACCTTGAACCTATGACCAAGTATTCGATTGGGTAACACCACGGAGGGACCGCAAGAGCCGGGTATCGACTGTGTCGGGAGTCGCACCGAGGAACGTTTACCGGTCACCATATACCCGTAAACCATCAAGCTCGGTGTCTGGGGTATTTAGATAAGGCTAATCATGTGCTTCCCGCGAGCAGGGTGCTTTTTACAAGATAAAAGGTGCTGCTTTATGAAATTTACTTTATTTATCCATAATCTAGCTTGCATGTAATCAGCATCAACTAATTTTTAAATGAAAATGTTTCCGAAATAAAAGCAATTTCTTTTTCTTTTGTTTTTTCATACATGTATACGTTGATGATATTGCCGATCCTCCTGTGGTTGACGAGGGTTAAGATGCAGCAATGTATGCACCAAATGCACTGCGCTGTCCTCCATGAAATATGATCAGGAACGTCTCCTTGATGCAGCCCAAATAACTGCACCGAATGCACTAACACGTAGGGCCTACTCTTGCAAGCATGGAACGTATTTCTTGATGCAGTGCACCAAATGCACTGACACTGCTCTGCAAGCATGGTATGTATAATATGTACCAAATGCATTGGCACCGTACTCTGCAAGCATGGTAATAAACGTCTTTCTTGATGCAGGACAAATGAGTGCACCAAATAAATGCACTGACACTGTCTCATACCCTATACTGCCAGCTTTGTGATAAACGCATTTCGTGAGGCAGCATATAAAGGATGATTACACCAAATGTCATGGTTATAAACCTGCCATTATAAGAAAACGGCTTTCTTGATGCGGCATCGGAGGAGATTAATAACCCAAAACCCTGATTAATAAATTTAGATATCAAATGTCAATCAGTTAATGAGACCGGCAATATAATTACGGAACACTTTTTATCAAATTCCATTTGACGTATGGCATCTTTATGCGAGGTGAAAAATAAGGAGTGGGGAAAGTTTAATCTGGATACATAACTGGCGCGGGTGAAAGCTTTCGACCTACCGAAAAATCTCAAATTTCCAGGGGGGGGGTATATGATCAACAATTTTCTTCGAAGTAAGTCTAAATCAGTGATGTTCCAACAATGTTTGATGGTATGGCTGATGAAAAATAAAATCACCATTTTCTTGGAAATGAGTCCATAATTGGGAGCTGTACCAACAATTTCATCAATTACAAATTCTCATCACAGAGTCAATTTCGTCTCTTTGCCGGGATTTAACCTAACCTTGAAAACTGCCACAATTAATCTGTTTAAAGACTTGCTTGGGAAAGGATAAATCTTTGTTAAGACAGTAAATCTCTCTAATGAGCGTGAAAGAATTAGGAGCTCATTTTGAGATTGGTTTCAGTTGAAGGCGGGTTCTCCCAAGTCCCAAGCTTTCTATACGTCCTGAGTCCAAACCATGAAGGTTCTGCCAGTCCCAGGTTCCATACGTCATCGGGTTCATCATTGCGACAGAATTTTAGAATGACCCTACATCCCTACATCCCTACAACCGCTACCAATATCACTGTCAGACCGCGAGTAAGAACAGTCGATTTGAGTCAGTAAAAATTTGTCACGCTTTTAGTTAGTTAGTTATAGTTACATGATTGTATCATCAGCAGATGCATATCCATAGATTAACCAGCCTGCAGTCTGATACTCTAGACTATCTCCATTCATGAACAGATCCCACCCAATGGCCGCAACAGAGTGGGGAATAGATTTCCGATAACAATAGACCCGCACGATCTATTGTGACTAGTGAAATTGAGGGGTGTAAGGAGTGCGCAACACCCCTCTCAAATCCATTTAAGAAAAGATTCGAGCTAATCTATTGTTGCCCGTAACCGACAGGCTCGTTTGGGCAGCGTAAGATGCACCGGTCATTAGTCCCCATCATTCCGATCAATATAGACCGCATACACCCTGCCCAGCCATCTGACGTTGAATATTTCGATCAACAGCACTCATGGTATATGTCTTCCTTAAAATCAGTAGCCTTTTGCATCGAATCCCGGTGGGTACTTCAGTCCTGGCAGCTAAGCATTCGTTTATCGGTGTTTGCCGAGATTCAACCAGACAGAGTCTCTCGACGTCCTTGTTTCAAATGAGAAGCAGCAATCGTGCTGCAGCTTTTTCCTTCCATCGGATATCCGCAATGTGGCCTGGAAACCACCACGCAACCGCCAATGCCGCCTGCGAAAAGAATGGCATAGAAAGACTGCCGGAGCCGAACCTCTAACCGCTGAGCAGACGCACCGGCCGGCAGACGAAATCGCGTTGCATCCTACGGATGTCAACAAAACTGGATAGTGGATAAAATCTTAGAAAGAGGCTCATATACCTGAAGGCTATTCATGTTGGACTCGTTGAGTAAAGGTAGTAGACTTCGTAGCCAGGAGAGAATAATTGGTGTCTTTGACAAAGGAAAGTTTTGGAAGTAAATATTTCGAACCAACTTCCAACAAGACTTGATTCCCTTTTTATACCGATTCCTTGCGTCTTTAGATACGACATGGACTCTCGATAGATACATGTATGCTTTGAAAAACACACTGACCGTGAAAGTTGATTGTCAACCGTCCTTGGATTATTTGGCGCGTGAACGGGAAATGATGACGACGATAGTTGCGACTCGGAGAACGCTTGGGTTTGTTTGTTTTGTTGGGATTATTCTGCTGCAGTCAGGTAGGAAACTTCTTGTACGGTTTTTTTAGGTTAGAAACACCACGTGGTTAAATCACAAACTTTAGCAAATACAAATGAAGCATGAAGTTTCTTTTTCCCCAAGCCGATTATTGGCCGATGATGTCAGGTGCCTGGCTATCATGAAGAGCCTAAATAATAGGCATTTGGTTGTAGTTGGAAGATAGGTTATTTGTCCTGACACCAAAAAAGTTTCGCTGAAAAAACGTCCTGACTTCTGATTGGTTCTCTTAAATATGACGTCATCTTTTTGCCATGACTTTTTGTTTTTCACGGTATGGGAATATGGACAAGTGGAATCGTCAGATTTGATAGGTAGGCCTACTACATGTATCATTATGTCAATGTGTGCAAAATTATAATTCCATTGGTAAAACACTTTATGATTAGTTGATCTTTAAAGTTTAATGCGTTTTTATTGGGCCTTCCGATATAAGGCGAGGCGGCTTAACCGAAGAGGTTAGCTCAGCTCTCCGTGATGTAAAACCTTTTACCTCAGTCTTATATTACAATTTTTCACTCCGACAAAAATGCCTTGTTATACGTGTATCTCCAATAACATCGAGAGATCGAAGCAGTAAGTCCATTTTTATAATCTGCTCTCATCAGCTAATGCAGTAAGCTTCAGACACACACGTACAAGACGTGCTAGTCGCTTTAACTCAAACGCATACTCAAAATGCAATCGGTTTATTTGATTTGACCAGATATGGGTTTTCTGACATTTTCACCATAAAGTGATATCTTTCGACAATAAAAATGTTACCAGTAAAGCTCTGTACACACTGACAACATTTTGGGTAACATTTTGGGAAACATGTTGTCCAGGTGCGATGTTATCGAAAATGTTGGCAGAGTGTACAGTTCGGAAACATTCGATAACATGTTGACCAGATGTCGGAGGTAAAGGTCGGAGGATGTGTCACAAGGACTCACAAGGTCTTACAAGGACTGGTTATCAATCAGCTAAAGCTAATATATTCATGGCTGACCTTATAGACGTGCAAAGAGAGCATGTGTCTCCATTGACATCTTCTGTGAATGTCACTAATGGTACGCCGTGCCTGATGAGCTACAAACGCTTCTCTGTTGCTCACGTTCAGGAGTATAACACTAGTAGATCACGGCCTCAGTTTGTCCAAGGGTTCGTCAAGGCGAGTCACGAAACATAGCAACAAATTAACTTCATTTCCAAGGTGCTTCTTCTCGTGGCTCGAGAACACACTTCGAGTCCCACGCATCAGCACCATAGATATCGAAAGCCTTCAGCTGCTGATATGAATTAACTACCAGTGATCTTTAAATTTTCAATTACCAGTTTATGCATCTAAAACATTTCCTCTACCGTTTATCCTTTCAAATGCTTCGCAATTTGCTTCCGGGTAAGCTTGTCATTTCTTGGCAGTCTTCGATACGGATGTCAATTGTTGTAATTACGTGTAAGGGAATTGATAAAAGCTATACTTCTCCTTAAACACAAGTGCCTCAGGTTTATATACATGTAATAACGGGTAAAGTGGGTGCAGAAATGGCGGAAATTGATCAAAATCGAGGCCTGATTGTTGGGTGTTTTCCTGTGTTGCAGTTGGCGTTTGTGATGATTCTCCCGCTTTCAAACAGCCGCACAATCGAGTGATTTGAAATACCAAGTATACTCGCTGGTGCCGAGCATAATTTTTCCGATGCGTTGAGAAGAAGAACGCCCTATAGTCGAAACAGGTCTCAAGAACGAGTTCAGAACTGCATTTCATCGAAGATTAATTATTTAACATTTCCCCGATTCCTCCTACAACCAAGTGTAAGAGATGATTTACGAGAGTCTCATAATTGAATTATCACGACTTGCGAAACTTGCGTAATTTTGTTGGGCGAAGTCGACAGTAATTTACGGTTGCTCTGGCTCATTTTCTCTATTTTTGCTCAAATGACTCCCGAGTTTGCTCAACAAGAATTTTTTCTTTGTACCTACCTATACTAATGGCCGTTGTATCTTGGCTTCCTTCCAGCGGAGTCTTTCTATGAATTGACGACTCTGCTTCCAAGAAGAGTCCCCACCCACTTGTACTGATGCCCTTGAATGTGAGAGTTGTTGAAAGATTGGCCTTTGTTTGGGCCAACCTGTTACTGGATTTCTCTTGGTGCTTTCAATGATGGAATCCATAGAAATACCTCAAACGTAATGAAAGAAACCAAACCCTTCCGTGCCACAAAAATGCACTTCTTGGCTTCTTCAATAACGAAGCCATTGATTTGATTTGCAAATATTTTTTATCACGAAAAAATTATCTTTTGAAGTGAGATCGCGTTTCAGTGCTAGAAATGATATTAACACAGTCCAACATTTTTCACTCTGTATTTGGTATCGTACGGTCGGGTTACTGGGTTAACGCAGCGCAAAAAAGCATTATTTCGACCTGACAACTATTTCAACTTACTCTCTCGACTTTCACCCTTATACTTCAGGATTTCGGTACAGACAAATCCCTTTTGTTCGTACTGACAAAACTCTTACCCAAATTTAACTGATTTAGCCCAGAATATAGTCCCTTCGTTTGCTTTTTGTAAACCGCCAAAATATCACAGGCGTTCTACCGTTGCGGATTTCGCGTATAATCTCGATCCAGCCACCAAGATTACGAGCACACTTTTTTTAACAAATGAATGAGATTCTGGAATCAATGAAAATAAAATCGCGAAAATTATTTGCGCTTGACAATTCAAACAGCGTGTGATACCATCAATCTTGTGCATTTCTCCACTATTACATCAGTTACACCTAATTTCAAAATTCGTTTCGAGGGACCGATAAATGTCATGATAATCTTATGGCGGGGTTTTAGATAATGAAAATGGTTCGTTTTGATTTAAGATAATGTTTGGTGTAATTGTGAAAAAGTAACGCACGCTTCGTTTTATAGCTTCCTGTTCCTCATAGTTTAAAACTCCTCTGGGTTACTCGTACACTGTAGTTCAATGGTTTTGCGGTGAAAGTATGGACGTCACTGTGGTAACAACTCTACGAATTGCAAATTTGAGCCCAGGACTCAGTAATCAGCTAAAATGCCTGAGTAGTTATACTCTACTGGAGAATATTTATAATCCCTGTAACAAGCGCTGCAGTCTAAATGTAGTTATCACAACATCCAAGCAACCATTTTCGGACGATAATTTGCTTGATTTTCCCCCTTTAATCATGTATCCACTGCGCAGTTGACTTTCATGCAATCATGGCGTGGTCGACTTTACAATAATGAGGTTATAAGTGTTAGACCTGGTGATTTTTTTTAAAGTAGTGTGTCTGCTGAAAGATAAAAGGCACTTCAACGGTTAATTTAGTCTTAAATTACATACTTCTTCGTCTCGTTAATTGTATCAAACGTGTCCAATGGCACCCATTAGCCCATCGTCAGCGTCAGTAGATCTTAGCAGTTTCCCTGTTCTTCGCTTTAATCGTGTTAATTATTGGAGTGAATGTTCGTTGGAGGGTTTAAATTTAGGAGATAAGGATTTTAATGGGGCTGAATGAGGGGATGTTATCACCTGTCACCCCTTCCATTTGCAAAATTGACTGCAAATATAACGGCAAGCACAGCGAAATTAGTAAATCGCGTACGATAACGTGGAGACCTTCATGACCGTGGTACAAGTAACTGAAAGAAAGAACAAGACCGGGTTTTACTTTAGGAGAAAATATTGTGGTTTATAAGAGCTACACAGATGAAGCTTTTAAAGTGTTGAGTACTTCTTACAATGAATTCCACACCAAACATGCTATATTACACCACGGGGAGTCATATCCGGTGCATTAAACATGGCAGTGCAACTCGAATGGCTCGCGCACGGCGTTCGATTATCATCAATAAGCAGAATGTCCCAAACTTAAGAAATGTTTCTCAGGCATTAGAGCAAAAACTGCGAAACCGTATTTATCTTATCGGTAACTGGCCCCAGAGCTCCTTAGTAGAAAGTCCATGGGGATGGCCTCGGTAATTTTTCATAATAATTTAGCTGTTGCCATTATCGTTTTTGATATCATTTTGAATAGGGGGAAATGGCTACTGATACTCGAAGGACAGCATGCAATATTTACATGGTAACCAGTCATGCAAGGATCATCAATTGGCAGATGGTGGTAGGCCGATCAAGCTACGTTGTCTTTCAGCCCGAATCGTAGCTCCAAAGTGATCGTAAAGACCGGCCTGGCAAATATATGTCGAGGTGGGCTAAAGTGTGGCGCCTAACTCTGACATGATGCAAGTTCAAGTTTGTTTTCGGTTCATTTCTTGTTGATGTTGATGTTGATGCAGATGTATCGAACCTGTTGAATTAGCATTCTTTAGTTTGTCAGCTGCCTACTGGTTCCACGCGGGCAAAGCGCAGTGCCGCAAATATTCTATCGATTTCCCGTTCTGTCATCGCTGCACTTGTGATTCGAGGGCCGATTCATCAACCCAAGGTGATGCTAACTTCTGCCACTAACAATCCATGACCCATCAGGTTGATTTATGTACGAAATGATGCTTCAGTTGCGGTTGTCTCGTTTTCCAATCAGAGGAGACCATTTTGTGGGATAGTTAAAGACTGGTTTAAAGAGATAATCGTTTAGGGTGTGATTTGGTGTCAAGGGTTACGGACCTTGTAACTAAAATGATTACGTGTGTCTCGTAGCTATGAAAGGTTATTATAGGTTTTTAAGGCTGTCTGACGAAAGGATTGCTTAGAAACTGCCGGATTTCACGGTTAAAGACCTTAAACGACAAAAAATGAATTGCCATTTAGTTCAAGATTCAAAGGCGCAGGGTGATACATGTAGCATAATCTGAACCACCGTCAAGCGGAGAAACCACATCACTTAGGAAATGAGAAGTCTTTCAATCTTTAGCTACGACAGGTTAAGAATTACCCTGAGGACTGAGATGTGAGGTTTCTACTAAAGAGGCATCCTTTGAAAGAGTGGTGTCTTTCTCAAAACGAAAACATAAGAGCATTTTGCATTAAAGGCGAGAACAGCAACATTAAAAGGTGATGTCAACCGTTTCCCGCAACCCGCAATAACATTTATCGCGCTGAGTCGCTGTTTTACTGACATTTCCAGATGACTCTCTCGATGAAAGGAATTGTTGGTTTTAATATCAAACTTCATCAAAGGCCAGCTTCATTGTAGCATCCAGTCTTTTGCGAAAGCACTTTTACTTCATATGACTTGAGAAGGAAGCGAAAGGTGCAAACGGGCTTGGCGGATTCAAGCAAGTCAACCGACATCACTGCAACCTACAAGTATTTCAAACTTGCAGACTGTTAATAGGAAAATATCGACTTTCATTTAGAAAGTTATGATTTGACTTAAAAGTATGACTGTCAGTAGAAATTATGTTGCGTAAGCTGAAGATTAGGTACATGTCGAGTATCTTCTTCGTTTTCCCCCCTCCTCCTTCGCCTTCTTCTTCTCCTTCCGCGACCGCTCTTGCCTGAGCTAGCAATCATCCCCCGTCTTCTCCAAGAAGCAGAACGACACCCGGGGGACTGACAAATACTCTCCTTAATGTAGGAGCTGTCCCATTACCCGGGGAGAAACACCCTCTTGCAAACAGGGTATGCAACATGACTTTCGCATGGTTCCTCCTTACGCATATTGGAGTAAGTATACACTCAGTATGCATCGAGTGAAGTTGTCTGATATGTCCCGAAAGGGTTATATACGTAGATCAGCACCCGACACTCATAGCCCAAAGAAACTACGAAAGATCTATATTACCCGCATCTGAAGCAACATCTTTGAAATTGATCCAATAATCTTCTATCCGCCGGAGCGCAAGGTGGTGCAGCATCGGATAGTTTTTATAAACTGACAGGAGCTTCATTTGTGTACTTTTCTTGAGCCTTTCTTTGAAGATCTCGTTTCAGTTTGCCCTGCGCCCAACGCCGTACTGCGTCGATAGCTCGTGTAATTAGTCTTATAGCGAGGAGCCTCCTACGCAATAAGTCGGAATCTAACCCTTGATATTGGAAGCAGTATTTAGATGGTCTATACCTCAAGATCTGCTTGCAACACTGTCTTCTTGATCAGACGCACTATTTTGATCCGTTATAGAAATTCGATAGACAATGGGAGATTTGTTACAAAGGTTAAGAACCTGTTGACACTCTTGACCACACTTAATGTTGAAAAACTTTGCTAGGATATACTCAAATAGCACGAGACCTTGCTTCACATCGATAGTTCATGTACATGTACGGTGCCAAAGGTCCCCTGGCCAAGCTAACAAAGTCATGCTATTTCCGTATGCTAGTCAGATTCCATCAACGACTCCTTAGTTAGTCAACCGCTGCTTTTGGCCTTCCTTTGCACGTCCCATGGCAGCCAACCTGCATCTATGTTGAATAATGAGTAGTTTAGCTCTGTCAACTTCGGAATCCGTAAGAAAATCGATACGGTCGGTCATTAAGTTGATTTGCCCTTGAAAGACGTTTCGTGGGGGTCGATGTACTAAGATTTGCCCTGGTGACCTATTGTTAAGACTCTAACAATGGGAATTTTGGCCTAGGTGCGAGCGGGCTTTGTTTACAGACAAAAGACCATGTACTGGGCTAGGCCTGCATTCTTTTGACTGTAAGGAAAGGGGCAAAATAACGGTGGCTGGGAAAGGAACCGAAGTTGTTTGGTATAATATTTTTGCACAGCTCACAGCCTACAAAAATGCACTTTTGTCGAATATTTCAAGGGGGACCCTTTAATGGCAAGGCAGTGACCTGATAACTGGTTCACCTACATGTATTCGTATCATGAAAGATTGGGTAGTCATCCCCAGTTCAAATAAATCGCTGGTATAATGACGCCGGTGGTTATTATCGGGGTAGTATTAAGCCTCGGGTGATTAGTCGGGAGCTTATTAGTCTCAGGAAGGTTGGAAAATAAATACACCATTCAGGTGTGACACTGGTGAACGAATGCACTTTTAGCCAACAACGTCATGCCATATAAGGAGCTAAACAGTGTCGTTAATAATCCCTGCCGGGATCCAGACTACCGCAATATAATACTATAATAAGTCGGATATACCACCTATAAGACGGTCTGATCCAAAGGGCTGGGTTGCCGAAGCTGAGAGAGATAAGCAGTCGAGAGCCGTCAGACAGTTTTGCCAAGCTTCAATCCATTAGTTCTCTGTAGACATGGTTTATCAGGCGCGTTTGCGTTGAGAGTTACCGAAAAGAGATGCTAAAAGCCTCAGCACCAGTCAACATCCATCGGAAGTTGTTCCCATGTGTCCCTAATGTCAGTCCATTAGGTCTTTGGGGAAGGTCTTTGTCAAGTCCTGCACTGTTGTTGGTTTTCGTCGCTCGATGAATCGTGCAACATGGGAGAGCCAGGAAATTGGCAAAAAAAACAAATCTTACATAGATCTTTGCATAAAGATGTCGTTTGTTTGGTCGCGCGATGATTGTTGAATATTGGGATGACAGCTATGAGAGGAAGCCGAATCCGCAAAACGTTTTCATTTGGTGCTATGACCTTTATATAGAAGTGGTGAACAACTGACAATGTTGGTAAAGGGAATATAAGTTGCGCATTGGATGCGAGTAATCCGGCCTCTTTTTGTCATGGAGGAAAGTGCACTGGATACTTTGATCATGGAGAGGGAGGGGGGGGGGGTATGTAGATTCCTATGTATATTATATAATGCCGATAGCACCCTGACCACATGTGTAAAGACAAGAGTCATGTGGCTTCCTGTCATAGGTTTAATTACCACTGCTTTACATGGGAAGTCTTCTTAAGTTTGGAATCCGGTGTATATTTTTCCTACTGATTGACATGGTGACCCCGAGACGTCTGCATGATGTAGATTTGGCTCTTTCAATGGAGCCTGAGTCCAAATTACGCATCTGTCGATTTCTAATCACTTGTAGCTCTCATGTCGATAGTATCCTGACCATACATGTGTGAGTAATCTCAGGGGACAGGCAGACAGGCGGCTTGTCAAGAGTTGATTAACATCGATCTCAGTGTTTGTCTACGATTGTCACAGATCAAACGCCCGATTTCCCAGGGTGATTTCATTACTTGTCTGCAACCAGACTACGTGATCATTAAACAGCTACACACTGACTGATCAAGAGGCTTTGTCATTGTTAGCAGAGGAGTAGATCAAGGTGTTACTGGGGCTACCCTGTGGCTCATCAATTGCCACGTCCTTCCAGCAGCTAAAAGCAGGTGTAATTTGAGATCCCATAAGATATGTTGGTTGAGATAGTGACACTTGCATAAAGGGAACTATTATATAGACAGGAGTAAGAGGTGACATTGTCGGCCTTCAGGTGGCTAATTTACAAGTCAGGGAGCTGCCACCGACTGAAGAAGGAACAGCTCAATCATAATTGTGGTACAGAAAGATAATATCAGGTTACCCGTCATCCCCAACCTCGTGGTCTTATACTCCCTTTAAAGGGACAACCTGGGTGTATGATATGATTGTTTTCCCTACAATGATGGCTTCTGGCAGGACCATGACTTCTCCAAACAGGATTGTTGATAAATCATTGAACTTCATTAGTATGCACTAGAACAAGGTGTAACCATAGGCCTGCTTGAGATTCATAAGCCACGTCCTTAACTGCCTCGAAACATTGGCGTGGCTTCGCATGGTGACAAGCAGGGGTATTAATCTCCTCAGTGGCCGAAACCTGCAATGAATATTACATGTTAAATTGATCTTTCATTTCAGGTTTGAATCACTTATTTGGCAGCCCCGTTATTTGGCTGCCAGATTAGTTCTAATCTATGTTGTGTACGTAAGACACGCACTAGCACTGATTGCCTGTCCTGGAGGGGACAAATCTTCCTAAGTGTTAGTTAGGATGGGCACACGAGTTTCTAGATTGCCCCCATCGCCTCCATTTGGTCATGAATGTGCTGTAATCACGTTCACCATTACATCAGCTAACTGGATTAGTAACAGACTAATCTCTTGAAGGCAATAGGCATATAAATTTTGTCGCGGGGTGATATTGTAGCGCCAGTAATAAGTCTGCTTCTAGAGTTGGCTTACAAAGTTTATTTGCCACTTCATTGGGCATTGATGGAATTAGGATCTAGAATTATCATTCAGAACTAACCAATATTATACGATGTTAATGTATACTGTATACGATGCTAATGACATTTATTGGTGACTGAATATTACGATGAACTGCCTTTGTGTCAAGGCGCTTCCCATCAAATGTGCATGTTTCTTTGAAAGCAATTTTGAGGCATAATTTCAAAAATAGTCTTAAATGTTCTCCCTGGAAAAAGTCTCATTTGCTGCTAAATGGTGACAGATTAAGGTATAGTTCAACAGAGATCCATTGTCTTAGATACCTCAAAGGTTAAAAGCGCATGAAATACAATCTTTTTTCCCAGTGTGCTCTCTATCCTGGGGACATATACAATTGTGACACTGGCCGGGAATCATTGTTCGCTCTCGAACTGTTGGTCCTAAAGCCTGCACCACACGGTGAAAATTTGCGTGATGCAAGTGACACGCGTGCATGTTGCGACAGGCAAATTCTCACTGTGTGGGGTCGTTTTTTGCTGCGTATCTTCCCTCGCGAGTCGAGACGCAGCCGATCTAGCATGTTTGATATTTTCTCGACACGCGAGGAAGTTAATCACCGTGTGGGGGCTACCTGCAGCAATGTTGCGCGAGTTCGACGAATCACAACAAGCAGATCGGTCACATGATTTATAGGTCAGTCACATGATACCAAAATGGCAGCGCCCGGGAACTGTCAAATCCTGAGACAAGACCACTAATGAATATTCATAGGTTGGAGGGTCGAGGCCTATCAATTAGACGAGTGCATGTTTTTTACTCTCAAGTACATATTTGGAGAGGTATTGAAAAAATATTTGCTGTGGCAAGTCTACAGATATAAAGAAATTATTTGATGAAAAAATTAATTTCGAATTTTGCTAATTGGGTAATAGGGGGCGTGTTTTGAGTTTTTTCTGCCAGTTGGCTGAAAACAGTGGAAATATCAAAGTCTGTCTAATTTGTCGATTATAAAAAAATTTCCGTGGTCAATCACCAATTTCCATCGCACCAGTTACTCGCAAGACTAACCCGTATATCATATCCGAATTTCAGTTTCACTACTTGACGCGTTTGTTGATGCGTCGCGGTCAAACATTGACAATTTAACTGCTAAAAGGCTTAAAAAATCAATTGTGGTCTTGTCTCTCCTATGAGAAGTATTATGGACCAAGAAGACCAAATTGCCCTTATTCTCCTGCTGTTACTCCGTCGGAGGCGGCGCCGCGTGGACCGTAGTCTTTGGACAAGGCCATGGATTCAGAAAAGAGAGGATAAGGGGGCCTATGCAAATCTAATTGCTGAATTGCGGGAGGAGGACCCCATGAAGTATCGCCAGTTCCACAGAGCTGCCATTTTGGTATCATGTGACTGACCTATAAATCATGTGACCGATCTGCTTGTTGTGATTCGTCGAACTCGCGCAACATTGCTGCAGGTAGCCCCCACACGGTGATTAACTTCCTCGCGTGTCGAGAAAATATCAAACATGCTAGATCGGCTGCGTCTCGACTCGCGAGGGAAGATACGCAGCAAAAAACGACCCCACACAGTGAGAATTTGCCTGTCGCAACATGCACGCGTGTCACTTGCATCACGCAAATTTTCATCGTGTGGTGCAGGCTTAACGGATTAGCTCATCACCTGGGACTGAAGGCGTGAAATCATCTCATCTGGCTCATGCGTGCAGGCACACATCACATGGCATCGCATGTGACAGGATAATGGATCAGCACGTCAACCAATCAAGGCTACAGGATTGAGTTTCGACATCAGCAATAGTCTTGGTTCCACTACAGGGTTTAGATCCGTTTCTATCGCATCCGCATCAGGTCCGAACTTAGCTTAGTCCGGACTAACGAATGTGGTGCAGTTCGACTACAGGATTGGTAAGTTAACAGGTACGGCTACAGGCGGCGCCACTCTATGTGCGTTAGGCTAAACTCTTCAAAACTGGAGGTATGGAAACATGGACAGCGAGCCATAGTTGAGACAAGACCACAATTGATTTTTTAAGCCTTTTAGCAGTTAAATTGTCAATGTTTGACCGCGACGCATCAAAGAACGCGTGGTGTTGTGAATCTGAAATTTAGATTATGTTATTCCGGACAGTCGGGCAAGTAAATGGTGAAAAATAAAATGGTGATTGACCACGGAAATTTTTTTTTAATCGACAAATTAGACAGACTTTGATATTTCCACTCTTTTCAGCCAACTGGCAGAAAAAACTCAAAACACGCCCCCTATTACCCAATTAGCAAAATTCGAAATTAATTTTTTCATCAAATAATTTCTTTATATCTGTAGACTTGCCACAACAAATATTTTTTCAATACCTCTCCAAATATGTACTTGAGAGTAAAAAACATGCACTCGTCTAATAGATAGGCCTGGACCCTCCAACCTATGAATATTCATTAGTGGTCTTGTCTCAATGAAGGTACATTTCAGGGGTTAACATTTTGAGATTTTTTTCAAACTAATGTACATGACATCCCACAACTCTCCAACAAAGGAAAGTCATATCTGGACATTTTTGGAGAAATGAGAGACATTTCAAAGAGTGGTACAACTGTGCCAAAGCGACGAAAGAGGACAAAATCGACAAAAAGTCATGATTTTGCACCCAACAGCACCAAATTCAAAGACCTGCCCTGGCCAGAATAAGCAAGCTATGGAGCTGAAACTTTAGGATGTGATTTAGGAATATCTTTGCTGCTTAGGGCACAACTTTCAGAATCAAGGCCTAAGTAGTTTCAAAGAAATTACAAAATGAATGGCAACACAACAAGACTTGTAAAAATGAAACCGAACTTAGACCGGGGTTAGGTTGACTCTTATTTGGGTCAAATTAAGTTTTTTTCTCATTATTTAGGCTTGTTTTGACCTTAAATCATCAGCAATACAATATTCTAAATGAATTAGAGTGATTTGAGCACATTCAAATTTTTCACTATATTGACCCAAAATGTAGTGTAAATAGAGACAAGACCACAATTGATTTTTTAAGCCTTTTAGCAGTTAAATTGTCAATGTTTGACCGCGACGCATCAAAGAACGCGTGGTGTTGTGAATCTGAAATTTAGATTATGTTATTCCGGACAGTCGGGCAAGTAAATGGTGAAAAATAAAATGGTGATTGACCACGGAAATTTTTTTTTAATCGACAAATTAGACAGACTTTGATATTTCCACTCTTTTCAGCCAACTGGCAGAAAAAACTCAAAACACGCCCCCTATTACCCAATTAGCAAAATTCGAAATTAATTTTTTCATCAAATAATTTCTTTATATCTGTAGACTTGCCACAACAAATATTTTTTCAATACCTCTCCAAATATGTACTTGAGAGTAAAAAACATGCACTCGTCTAATAGATAGGCCTGGACCCTCCAACCTATGAATATTCATTAGTGGTCTTGTCTCAGTTAGGATAAAGCACTAGAATTTACTTAAATTAAGAATTGAATAATGAAATGAGAAATGAGAACGAATCAGAGTTGACCTGTTGACAGAAATACCGCGTGTTGTTTTGACAGAACCAACACTTCCGCTCATTCGCAATACGTTCACATTGACACGCCACCTGTAGCCGTACTTAGTAACTTGATCTTAATCCGGACTAATGCGGTTCCATTACAGGTAATTTCTGCTTTAGATCCGGGTCTATTCTAAGTTCGGCTTAAATCCGCTTGTCCTATCCGCACTTAATAAGACCGCTCTTAGTGAGAGCCGGACTTGTTTAGTCCGGACTAGCTGTAATGGAATCACAACTAATTCGGATGTAGTCCGCACTTTCCTGTAGTGGAACCGCAACTATTATTGTGAAAATGGGGGTCGGCACTCACGGCTGGAGTTCGAAAAAATTGGAAGGCCTGTGGCATTCCTGTACTTTGATGTCCTTCAGTCGTGGTTTCATGATGCACGAGGAATATGCCGAAACCATGCAGTAGCAGATACATATTAATGGCATGTCACAGAGGATTCGTCAACCTTGGTTATTGAGTACCCCGTTCTCCCAGGGCTATAAACGAGATTACAGTACAGCCATGTGGCTAGTCCCCGCTAGTCCCCATTGATAATGCATGACATCCATCTTGTTGGCAAGAAAAAAAGAGGAAAACACGTGGAACCACCATAATCATGCATTTGTCGACATTCCTTATCCAAAACCTGTAGAGCTGCTCAATCAACATTCATGATATACATGTATACCGACATGCAGAGTAAAAACATTTTAATTTTTACAATGCTGTGTACGCGTGTGAATGTACGAAGACACACTTCTGCACTAGAGAACACTTTGAAACTTTTTCTAGATTCGTATTTCTTGACCGGTAGTGCAGAAATCCCGGGAATTCAGGAATTATATACCTACGATCCCAAAAAAAACAGCATCACTAGAAGATAAAAGCTAAACTTTGAAGAAATTGCGTGCAAGAAAACCAGATGACGAAGCCGATTCACCAGTCACCTGAAGGCTACCAAAGCTTCTTCCTGTGGTCCCCCGTCTTAAAATATGTATTGGCACGAGTGCAGGCTTGGGTTTTTTCCGGCGCACTTGCCATGATACGCCGGAACGGATCTTTTGACGCCATCTTCCCTCATCACCTGCTATCGCGAATGGGACAGCAGCTGTTGTTTTATCCACAAACCATGGATAATCTTTACTCGATTAACTTTTTCTTCTTGTCATTGATGGGAATAAAATCATCTCTTTAGCGATGATGGGTAAGGGCAGCATCAGTCGTGGTCAAAAATAACGTTCTTTTGAAAACGTACCAATTGCATACACCTGTCATGCCTGTAGGCTTATAAGGAAATTTACACCTTAATCACCCGGGACAAGGACCACTGCTTTTTATCTCTGAAGCCATGAAGATTTGCCTTGCTGCCAATCATATTTTTCCATTTTCCTTATACCAGGTTTCAGCTCCGATAGTCCGTAATGTGGAATAGGAATCGCGTTTCCGTCGTTCAGATTCCAAAAAAAGTGATTGTGGTACATTTGTATCTCCGCTAGCCTAGCTAATCTCGCTGCTGTTGAATGACTGTAATCTGCCGATACTTGGATAATTACGATTTCTTAGCATCTTCGCTAGTTTACCGCGAACCCCGGCCGCTGGTCAGTACCGAACTGATGATATAGCCCGGGGATGATAGCGTAGCAATTGTGGTAAATCTTTTTTTGTTGCCCCAGCCGAGCCATCATGTGAATACAGTCCATTGTCACTCGATGGAATGATAGCTAGACTCAAAAACGAATCGTGATCGGCGTTCTTGAAGACTCTGAAGTGCGGCAGAAAAACAACTCTTGAGAGATGTAATTTTCATTCTTGACAGATCATGTGATCGGCGGTTGGTACTTCTGTGAGATAGCTGCGCATGAATGGGTATGGTTTCAGCCAATCGGATCAAGAGAAGAAATAAACTGTGAATGCAATGGTTGTTTTGACAACTCAGAAGTTGTCTTTTCGTAAAAACGGTCGAATCTGTCGGTATACGATCTTGTAGTAACTATCAAGTAGCTGTCAATATTACGTCCACGGTACGAGTTCTCAGTGGCTGGTCTGAAAATAATTGTTTTCCGGCTGTGGTACGAGACAAACTAAACAAAACCTTGTAACCTAATTACCTCGACGCAATGTAAGAAGTTTTAATTCTTTCCTCGGCATGTTGAAAAATGGAATGAGAAACGTTTTTTTCGAATAATGGTCGACGTCCATGGCAGTGACTTAATCAACAAGCAACAAAAAAACAATCACAGATTGCGTTTGCTTTTCCACAGCACGGGTTGTCTGCTCAAAGGGAGAACCTGCGTGGGATATTGGTGGTCATGAGAATAGTACTCTTGCTTGCCACCATGCGCCGCTACATGTGCATCACGACACTCAAGCTGATCTCTAATATATACCTGTCCAGTAAATGCTTTTGAAAGTGTTGAGAGGCGATTTCGGACATTGCTTGCGCATTCACATCAAGTGCACTGTTATTGTAGTAAGTTCTTCAATTATGTTGTTCAGAGAAGTCATGGTCTAGCTGGAAGCCATTCTCGTATGAGAAACCAACCTACATATGCATGTACATGTATTTCTTGGCCAACTTGTCCCTTTGTGGAGACCGTTTACTGAGGATGCTCATTCCCGCTCATGCAATAGTACTAATTCGGGTCCGAATGCTGCTAATCAAGGAGCTTGCACGTTCCATGCTTGCTCATCCCTTTCACAAAGAAATCCAACTATTTGTGCTATCATGCTATTGCATGCCTGGGTGAATTCAAAAAATATTTGCCAAATCAATTACTTCAATTACTGCCATTCTGGAGAGCTGATTGTTTACATCTGTGCGAAATTAATGAGACAGCACACACGATTGTTGACGAAATGAAATCTATTTAGGTCGACAACCCATCTTTTTCTGCAGTTTGGCAAATTTTGGTCGTTTTGTTGGAAGTACAAACATCCGCGAAAGATTAAATAATCAAGAGAAGACATGCTCAGAGATGCTGAATTCGAGGCTGAATTCTGGCGGAAGATTAAAGTCCACCCTCTAATCAAAAAGCTGACTCGCATAACGACCGAGCTGTCCCAGGGGTGTCAGTGTTCGCGATGGCTTTGATATCGATCTGGTACAAACTTCTCGCATTACAACCATCTCAAAGCAATTATTATCATCTGTCCAGGTGCAAATTGCTATAATCGAACAACGTGTACAGTAAGGTTAATATTTAAAGGCACACCGGTGTGGTGACGGTTGTCCGTGCTGATGTTGGTGGTGACATCGCTGGTGTATATTTTGCGAATAGCGCAACGAAATATGTTGTTCACAGTCTACAGTTCTTATTTGAAGAATTGGGGTGGAGAGGCGAATCAGTTGGCACCAATATCATAGAGACGCAAAGGTCCCTTTGATGCAGGATAATATTGTCACAACTATCACGATGCAATGTTTTTTAGGTTGTGCGACCCTGCGAACTCCTCTCAGCTGTTCGTTGCAGTTGGCTCATGACCATCCCAGCAAAGGCCATTGCGTTTTCTTCGAAGCCATTCTCTATATCCAAGATATCCTAATTGATATTCATGTGGGCACTTATGTAACAAAACACAGGATGAAATCGCTATCACTTTAGCTTGACAATGGACACGACCATCACCGTCAACTATAATTCTCTTCTTCGAAGCCATTCACCATCTTGAGTATCGTACTTGATATTCATTTGGATACTCACGTAACAATACCCTGAATTGAATGGTGATAACTGCAGATCTAATAGACGGGCATTTCAACTGACAACATGCACGTGACCATCACACTCACACGTATAAGCTATTGCGTTTTCTTCGAAGACATTGGCTATTATTTACAAGACGCGGAAGATCTGTCTGGTATATTAATGGTAATCCTTGACTGGCTATCTATCTTGTCGCAATTTAACAACACTTGCAAATATAATGATGATGATTTGTTACATTTTATGTTGTCGGCCAGCTAAAACTGGTGACTTTCCTTATTGGCATTTCGTGCAAGTTTTCTCCCACACGTAAAATAACGATCTCCAGTTATTAGAAGGGTCAGTTTATGGCCTATCCAATTTTCGTGATCTGATCCTATTTTCCCATCAATAAGCAGTTAGAACCTTACTTAGTGTGTGGCAATGGTGTTTGCCATGCATGACCAAATTACATTTAGGGTTGTTTTCTGAGGATCGGAATGCCAAAGCAATAGTTGTTCTTACTGCATTATGCAATAAGTGCTTTGAAACACAAAACCAAAGTTACATGTGTGTATAAAATACATGTAGGTATACAACTACACACGATATGTCGAGAATTGTTGACATCAAGAAGCATTCCTTGTGGTCCCAGTTTCGTATGAGACATTGAAAAATTATAACGACGAGAGATGACGATGCGAACTTGAGAGCAGTCTATAGTTGGTGCCTTTGCGGCAATTACAATAATTTGCAACCACGCTGCTGACGGTGATCATCACCGTCATCATCCTGATATCTAGGCGTCCGGTATGAAAAGGTTCCCGGAACGTCATTATGTGTTTTTACGATCCAGAGCATCTTTAAAGCTAAAAGCTGAAAAAAGTGAAAAGACCACTGGAAAAGATATCCTCGCGGTCACATGCACTTTCGCTAACTTACAGGTACTCAGTGAAAATGTGTTTCATTGACATGGTGCCTCAACCAGTACAATGTTGAGTAATTGATACGCAATTTTCCCAGTAGGCAATGACAATAACCGCGCCACGGGTATATGCTAGTGACAATAATTGATATCTGCGCAATCGGAAGCTGAGCGTCATATGGGAAGACAGTTTCTTCCGATGTCGGCCATTTTAATTACGATGTCGTGAACGCAGAGCAAATGGCTTGATGAGAAAATGAGTTTTTCATATTGGTAGTTATATTGTGATATGAAGTAGTGGCGAGGGATATTGTCAACTAAGGGTCCCTCTATACGACATCTTGAAGATAAAGGTGGTTGAGCTTTTGAAAAACCCGTGAGGTGTTTCAGAGAATTGGAAAACCGGACCTTAAGTTGTTTGCATGATTTCGACAGAGTCTTTCACTCAAATATCATAATCATTATTTATATTCATATTGAGACTCTGGTTTAATACAATGTGTACTTTACTAAGCATTACACTGACCGAAATCTTCGCGAGAAATACACATTAAATCTTTTTTTAAACCATAATTGAAAATTGGGTCTTGGATTCGAATCGATCGATCAAGCCTTGACAAAGTCTCTTAATCGAAGTTCTGGCAACTTAATGGCAAAAAAAATAAGGAAATTGAAATGTTCACGCACAAAAGAAATTAGCCACATCCCCAAGAGACTTTGGTAGATAGCTGATGTCTTTGATAGATGAGGTTAGATTTCCTAAGTTGGTGATGAATTCTTGCTAAGCCTGTCGGACTGTACTTTCAGCACATAAGTATTACAGAAACATGACTGGAGGTAGGCCAGCAAATAACGATGCTACTGTACTGACAGTGTAGAGGGTTGACAATAATGCAGTAGACCGACGAAGCTCATCCCTCTATAGCTGCGGGCGTATAGAGACTCCAGGCTCAAGTACAATGAAGACGACATTGTATTGTTCTTGTAGTATACGTGACAAGGCTGCTGCAACGGAGATGAATCGTTTGATACTTTAAATCCGGCTTATGTGAAGTTATGGGTCCCACTGAAGACATTAGCTCTGGCGTAGAAACGGTCTTCACAGACGAAATACCAGCTCCCGAGAAACAACTGCCATTTCCTGTTGCATCTCAACGCCGAGGTCCGTTGCCGCCGAAGTACATGACATATGCAACGCGTCTTTAAAAGTTTGCGCTGACTGTCGGAAAATAAGGTGCAATCTGGCACATCATGCATGATTGGCAATTCGTTCTTCGTAATGGTACGTGAGGGCAGATCTCGATGTTGAATTGATGATTCTTCTATCTGCATGGCGACGGCATCCTTTCAAAGCCTTGGCTATCAATTTCTCGACTCATGCTGATATAAATCAAATATTTGTCGTTGTAAAGTCCCAAGGACGCCACGTCCTCTTCTGGAATCATTCAGTTATCAATTACTCATTTGTTGGCAGAATAATACAAGAATAGTTGCCTAAGTAGGAACCTTAAGGTGCACGAGAATTGATGCGAAAGTTATAGAACATTAATCGACCATTTTGAAAATGAAAGGGAAATCAACCGGATAGTCGACGAAGCGGCATCTCGTCTGCGTAGATATCACAGAGAAATTACCAGGATGAATCAAACGACCGTGCGGCAAATCAGGGGCAGTTAATAATAAAAGGAAACCAAGTGCATTACATAAATCATGTTTATGAATATTTAAGAGATGTATAGAGTTCCCATTTGGGGTTAATAACAATTTATTATGATGTGTGATCCGTCCGTTTTAGCTGTTAGAGATAAATTTGCGATGCATATCTCTGGCCATAAAATAATTCTCGCGCATTTCTTGTTGGTATTTTGGACAAGATTGAATATCTAATGCAATTTGCTCAACTTTATTTCATTAAGACAAAGAATTACGCCTTGGCTTTTGTCTATAATAGTGTGTTTGTTACCGTCTTGAGACTGGTAAGATTTATTTTTATCCAGTGATTGCACGTATTTCATTTATTCTAGGATGACTTCGAAGGTTCGGCTTTGTATTGCCTCATTCATCGCCATAAACTCATGGTGCGAGAGAGCATCCACAAATCTAATCCAGCCAGCCCGGTCTTGTGCATCCCATGTCAACTCATGCCGCGTCTGCCTTTCCATGTCGCAGTCCTTCTGCAGGTTCCATTCGCCAGTCTCGGTCTTTCATGGCGGTGCCGAATGACGAGGAAATAAGTACTGACTTGAATTCTCAATCCTCAAGACATGCCATAACCAGTTCCATCTTCCTCGTTGGCTCATCATAGGACATTTAAACAATATGTTCAAGAGAAGCCAATTACATTCGAGAAAAATCTGATATAGCAAGAGCAAGGGACCGATATCGAGTGAGATATAGTAATCGGTACGGCCTAACGGCGTGTCTAAAAGCGTTGCTACTCATATCTCTGTGAAGACAGGTTTCTCTGCGCTATTATTGTAAAAGAACGATTTACTCCATCAGCCCATCGTTGCGGAAAGTAGAGAAAGATCATAAGACTAGCCATCTGTCGATTTTCCGACACCTGAAGCCATTGCTTTCGAGTCGCTTTGACTGCTGTTTTCCTTATAGATAACACTCTTTTGCTTCATTACCAAAAAGCACTACCTTCCCTGTTTTCCCCTTTGATCACTATCATAATTATGGTTGCGTCTTTTGACCAGTTTATAAATGGATCCCATCCTCTGTTCTGAGGTAGGCTTAATCTATCAACAATTGGGGAGCCTCTCGCATGATTGATTGCTCAGTGATATGTCCTTGAATTACCGTTAAGTTCTCCCTCATTCTCTCTGGAGGTATGGAAGAGATTTATGAAATAATCCAGGGACCTCAAGCAAACTATAGCCGGCGATTCGCTGGAATCATTCGTTATCCAATGTTGTCAATTTCACTCAGTGTTGTTCGTTTATTTAATGACACGATGCGTCCGTCCATCACCAGAAAGCGCTATCGAGAGGTTTCCAGGCCATTCCATCACAAGTAAGGTACTATGTGCATGATTGATTGCTCGTCAGTGATATGTCCTTGAATAACCACAAAGGTCTCTGAAATCACCAGTCCTCTCATGAGGCTATCTATGACATGTCTTAGATTTCTATGAAATAATCCATGAACTCAAGCATTCGAATGCGCATTAATATCTCTTACGATGAAGAAAGATGTTTAGAAACCCATCCAATTATTCCCAAGGCACTAATATCCGTTAATTGATTCCATATCCGGATGCATGGAATTGTTTGATTGACCATGGAACGTGATCTAAGCGTGGTTGTTTTGGTGCCAGTGAGATTATGGCTGACCATTCCGCCTGTGGCTGAGGGACTGAGGGTCAGGGTCACGTCGGGTCGTTTTCGTGGGGTCAAGGTCAGAATGAAAGACTGATGGCATGACCAAGATTGACATTATTAGCTCTACCGAACAGTATAGGGTGTTTATTATGTAAAGTAGAAGGAAACCGGTGACCCCGGAGCCGGAAATCTACGATGTCGGTGAAGAGAGTCGCCCTCGCTTTCTATCACATGGGTAATACCGGTACCGACCGGGAATCGAACCCGGGATCTCAGAGGTGACAGACGCTGATGTTTCCATTCTGAATATCAATTCATTTACATGTACGGTCTCTTGGCTTACCGCTCTCATCTTTCACCGAAGTGGTAAAGGGGAGAACATTTCGGTCACTGAACATAATCGATTTCGCGTTAAATTTTTGATATCAAGGTAACCATGATTGATAACTGGTCGTATTGCCTCATTTTATTGCTGATGCCTTGGACAGGAAGACTGATGACCGCGGTGCCAAATGGCTCTCAATGATCGAGGGCAATTGCTTGAGTTGGATTGGTTGCAGGTCATTAAAAATCAGATGGAAGGTTATCAACAAATGAAAAATAACGTTAGTTTGCCCTATACCACGCACTGAGAAGAATTCAGGCCATGATGAATGTTCGATCACTAGTGTTTCTACAATGATCTATCAATTTGATGATATTGAGGGGAAAAGATCTCTTTCGAATATCTTTTTAGTCAACGAGCGTAATACCCCACAGCGCTAACTGGTCAAAGCTAATGATCACATCGAGACTGCCATTCAGAATTTCCCTTTAGCGAACTAGTAACATTAGTAATTGGAATTCTTTGGCGGGTGAATTGCCATCAATACGACATGTCGTCGAGCAGAGTATCCAATTTGGTCAAGAGCAATAATGCCAGTTGCCTGAGTGAATTGGCAGTCACCCAGATGATTCTGAAGCAGTGGGTTCGCATCAGAGGGAATGCCTTGCATAACTTCTTGTTTGAGACCGACGTTCTTTCATCCGTTCGCACGACTGAAAAAATGTAGTACGTGGTCCATTTAGAAATGTTGGCCTTTCCTGACACTTTAAGTCCTCTTTGAGGCATTATGAGGAAGACGTTTGACTATAAGAAATATCGCATCAAAGACGAGTAAGGGACGTTATATTATAACTCTGGATCTTTGAGGACCAAAATGTTACATCATTGATGTGAGAGTTTCGGACCCTTACTGTAAGAAATAACCAAATACACGTACTCTAATATCAAGAATTAATGACGACTACATGTAGTCTTAAATAATTCTTGCTACGGGTCGAGGCAAGACAAGTGGTTTAAACAATTTAGTCTGGAGGAATCCATCCTCGAATATCAGAGCCCGTCGTTTGCTCGTCATTAGTGAGTGTTGCACAGGATGAGAGGAATCATACCTGACGGACTAATCGCAGTGAGATAACTAGGAAGATTTATTACTTTAAGCTTTGGTGGCGGAGTAGATTTTTCAGTTAAAGTTTTTCAGTGTCAGATGTAAAGGCTGGTAATCCGGACTTAAACTCTTCGCTTTTAGGCGGATTTGAATGCTTTTTTGACGGCTGTCATTTCAAACGGTAAAATTCAGCTCAAAACATTCAAAAGGCAATCAGTCAAATGGATTTGTTGCTTTCTGATGACGTGCGGCTTTGACGAAGTCTCGTCACATTTTAAAAGCGTGACGAGAATACGAGTGATTGTACTCTAATGTGTGAAGTGCGAGTCAACTCGCTCGTTAGCTGATTGTTAAAACTTCATGCCGTTTGTAATTGCATCCCTGGCTCCCCAAATGACGCATTGGGGCTACTGTTGATGACTGGTTTCGTTCCCTGGTTCCGTTTGACTGTTTGTTTAGTTTCTTGCCCAAATACAATTGGCGAACCAATAACTTCAAAATACTTTTACCAACAAGTAAATTATTGCTCTTCTCTATAGTTTCAGGCTCTAAATTAATCAAATGTTACGTATGCGAGTCGGCCAACACGGAGAAAGCGTCGTGCGCTGATGGCGAGCTGAGCGGAGCACCAACAAAAGATTGCCAGACCACTTGTGCCAAGGTCACGAATGCAAGTAAGTTAGGATAGGAACGGGCCAATGGGATCAAAGGGTCAGTCTAGTCTCCATGCAGACTCTCGTTGATCGTTTGAACTCTGTATCTTCAAGCGCCTGTGACCATATGGCGTAATGGAAATCTGTTTTGACAGAGAGTATATCCTTGGAGTTGGAGAATGGGTTGAACAGTTGCTTCCTAAGTCATGGTGCCTTTCTGGAGCGTTCTGCGCGTTAAAGAAATTTTTAACAAATGAAGCAGTTTTTTTACATTTCAATTGCTGAATTGGAAAACTCTTGACATGAATGACGTCATTACGTCAAAATGATAATCACTTCACTTGGATTTTATATCGGGTCCATTAATCCTCTCCAGTTTCCATGGTAATTACGCTTGGTGATCCACACTCGTCAAAAAGTGATTTTTTATTACCATGGTAGCGCTGATGCAAACTTCTAAAAGCAATTGATATCAGAGAATTTACATTTTACTCGTTCTTAACTGTTTAATCTTTGTGCTGGTTCATTGAGATTCAAAGGCATTGTAAACAAAAATGTGGAAACCATATGGAAAGCATTTAACTTGAGATTAAAATGCCCGTTTACGAAATGAAATGAGCAAAATGAATTGGGTATATTCATTTCGGCGTTCATGATTTCTGTAGTACAGAATTGAAAAATCTCAAATTCTAGTTAAGGTTTCCAAAACATCGCTGGGGCCGAGCCTAATTAAAAGTGTTTCCGTGTATACATTCACGTCGTCTGCTAGTTCTGCCTCGGGAATTTTCGGTAATCGTCGGGATTAACATTTTGTACATGTGTTCCGAGTTACACCCTGTTGCGTAATATCACGCGTCAAATTCCTTTGTGAGCGGCGTTAAAGAAGTAGGAAATGTCCCCCTGGGAAAAAGTGTCCGGCCCTATTGTATTCTGACGGATTATGTATAATAAGGGTTCAATAGCGACCATTATTGTCAACAAACAGCTGAGAGATTTAAGCGCATAATAGAATGCTTTGTTCGCCGGACATTCCATCCTATTAAACACTAGGCCTTCATATAATCAACCCCTTTCACCTCCTCTTTGTCTATTTCAGCTACTATAACGCGGAAATGCACATTGTGGAAGAATTCAGATGGATGTGAGAAGGAAACTGATGGCCAAATCAAATGTTTCTGCAACCTTAACTATTGTAACTCAGCCTCCACTCTAACGAGTTATCGTCTTCTTACCTGTATAAGCGGTGCCTTAGTGATTATCAAACAACTTTTGTAATGAAATTTTTCTATCAGTTTCACTCTTCTAAGTCCAGCGGCGGTAGAGACAGACTTTTGAAAACAGATATTTATACAAACTTAGCAAAGCTAACATTAGAACTGAAGATTTGTAGCCGATATCAATAGTAGGCCTCGAGCAGATTTTACACCAGATGGCATTTTTCGCTATAACTACGGCGGACACATATACAAAGTTATACTGTCAACAAACGTACAGCGCATGAACATACAAGGCTATATTGCCGAAAGACATACAAAGGTTATCATCAACCAGTGGCCTGGCCATAGTAATATTTGAATCTCTGAAAAATCAGTGAACAATAGTTTAGGACTGTTAAAATGATAGGACTCTATTTACTTTACCACCGAGACTTATCTTACAAATATATGTTTACAAGGTCTTTATGCCGAGGACAAAGCGTCTTATTGTCTGACCATTCACTGGAATGACATCATCGTCACATTTCTAAAGCTGATCGCGGGTCGCGAGTTGCGTGAACTGCATAACATAATCCCCTAAGGAATGTTCGCGCTGAGGACCTGACATCCTCGTGCGTGACTTCATCGTTCTGTGGAAGTTTTTAAGAAACAAATACATGTTGTCCAAGTATTAATGTACTCAATCTGTCCACTCTAATTTTCTAATTTGATGCTGTATTACAAAATGGACGATTTCTTCTCTGTTCTTCCCACAAAAATTAATAAAGACATGTTTTCTAAAAAAAGGTTCTCTGTTTCAACATTTCCATTTCCAGCGTGAGCAGGAGGAGGTTGTGCCTATTAGTGGCACAATCAAGGCGTGGCTCCTTCAACGGTCCTGCCCATGACGATGACGCAGCCCAAACCGACCGAATCGAGGGTGGCTGGCCCTCCGTGAGAGGGATGAGATTGTCACAACCTTGCACGAAAAATCCGAAAGAGATAAGACAGCCACAACCAGGCCGAATGGGACTTGGCTGCTCCACTGTCATGCCGACGCGGTGAGAGAGATGAGACAGTCACAGAATGTCACAGAAACTGTAAAGGGGATAAGACAGCTACAACTAGACCGAATGGAACTGGACATCTCGGCCGTCGAGAGATGAGGCAGCCCATACCCACCAAATCGACTGAGATTGGCTGACCCTCCGTCTTGCAAACACGGTGGGAGAGATGTCACAACCTGTCACCGTAACCCTGTGAAGGAGATGATATGGCCACAGCCAGGCCGCATGAGACCTGGTTGCCCTTCCGTCTTGCAAACACGGTGTGATGAGAGATGAGACAGTTTCCACATGTCAGCGACATTAAGAAGGAGATAAGACCGTACAGCCACAACCAGGCCGAATGGGACCTTGCTGTTTCACTGTCATGCCAACACGGCACGAGAGATGAGACAGTCACAGCTTGTCATCGACACAGCGAATGAGACAAGACAGCCATTACCTGGCCGAAACGAGATCTGGCTGTCTCTCCGTCTTGCAAACGCGGTGAGATGAGACAGTCACAACCTGTTACCGAAACTGCGAAGGAGATAAGACAGCCGAAATCCTGGCAGCTCTGCCGTCTTGTCAACATGGTGAGGGAGAAGAGACGATCACAGGATGTGCTCCACGGTCATAGGCGCCATGTCGCATGGGCAGACGTCGCTCTCTCCAATTCTGAACCTGTTAAACAGGTGTTGTCGTAACATGTTGTGGCCGGTACGTAGTCTGAATATGGTCACCTGATCCCTTCTTGTCAGTTTGTTGTAGCAGATGTTTGAATCATATCCGGTGCTCGTCCTTCCACTTGTTCCAATAGGTAGCATTGAATAACAAGCAAACCGATTCGAGCTTGGCTACCCCCACCGTGTTTCCATCAAGGTGAGAGCGATGAGACAGACACAGCTGTTACGAATCGGACCTGGCAGCTCCCATGCCTTGCCAACATTCATAGAGACAATGTCGTCGAAACCAGATCGAAACGAACCTGAGTGCTCCAGAGTATTTGCTAACGCGGTGAGAGAGACGAGACAGTCACAACCAGATGGAATTGGCCAGGGGAGCTTCCACCGTCTAACCAACACGGAGAGTGAGATGACGCGGTCGTAACCCGGCCGAATGAGTAACTAAGATAAGACAGCCACAGCCAGGTCGTATAGGTCCTGGCTGCTCCACTGGCATGCCAACACGGTGAACGAGATGAGAAGGCCACAACTAAACCGAATCGAACATAGGACGTCCACCATCTTGTCAATACTGTGAGAGAGATGACAGCCACAACCAGATGGACATGACACCTCCGCCGTCTTGTCACTAACACAGCGAGAGAGATGCGACAGTAACAGCCTTACCGAATTGGACATGGCACCTCCAATGTCTTGTTGATACACACGATGAGAGAGATGAGACAGCCGCAGCCAGACCGAATTGGACATGTCACCTCCACCGTCTTGCCAATGCGGTGAGAGAGATGAGACAGCCGCAGCCAGACCCGAATTGGACATGTCACCTCCGCCGTCTTGCCAATGCGGTGAGAGAGATGAGACAGCCGCAGCCAGACCCGAATTGGACATGTCACCTCCGCCGTCTTGCCAATGCGGTGAAAGAGATGAAATAGCCGCAGACAGACCGAATTGGACATGTCACCTCCACCGTCTTGCCAATGCAGTGAGAGAGATGAGACAGCCACAGCCAGACCGAATTGGACATGTCACCTCCACCGTCGTGCCAATGCGGTGAGAGAGATGAGACAGCCACAACCAGATCGAATTGGACTTGGCACCTCCACCGTCTTGTCGATCAACACGACGAGAGAGATGATACGGCCGCAGCCAGACCGAATTGGATATGTCACATCCACCGTCTTGCCAATGCGGTTAGAGAGATGAGACAGCCACAACCAGACCGAATTGGGCCTGGCACCTCTGCCGTCTTGTCAACACGGCAAGAGAAGATGAAACAGCAAAACCCTATCGAAAAGGCCAGGTCAGCTCCACCGTCTTGCTAATACGATGAAACAGAAGAAACAGACATAACTTGACCGAATCATCGAGCCAGGCTGTCCAACCGTCTTGCCAACACGGTCCGAGAGATGAGACAGTCACAACAACGTCCCGTTCAGTTTTGTCGTGGCCTTCTATATCTCTCACAGAGGAGCAGGAATGTGCATCTTTGCCTGGTTGTGACGGTTGTCCCACCTCTCTCACCACAGTGGAGCAACCAGACACACTTCGTTCTAGCTGTGACCGTCTCACCTCTTTCACAATCTCAGCAACAGAGTGGAGCAGCCCAGTCTGGCTGTGACTGTCCCTTTCATCATGTCGGCAACACGTACAGTGGAGCAGCCAGTCCCAATTTGGTCTGGCTGTGACTGTCTCATCTCTTTCATCATGTCGGCAACACGTACAGTGGAGCAGCCAGACCCACTTCGGTCTGGCTGTGACTGTCTCCTCTCTCAACGTGTTGTGGAGAGAGTGGAGCTGAAAGCGTCTTTCGATCTGGTTATGACCCGCTCTTATGGCTGTCTCTCGTCTCTCGACCACAGTGTGTTGGCAAGATGGCTTAGCTGTCTGGTCCCATTCAGTCTTAGTCGTGGCTGTCTCGTCTCTTACAGTTTTGGCGATACGATGAGCAGCCAGCCCCAATTTGGTCTGGCTGTGACTGTCTCATATCTTTCATCATGTCGGCAACACGTGCAGTGGACCAGCCAGACCCACTTCGGTCTGGCTGTGACTGTCTCATCTCTCACCGTCCTCTCTCTCACCATGTGGCAACACATTGGAGCAACCAGACACACTTCGACCGGGCTGTGACTGTCTCATCTCTTTCACCAACTCGGCAACAGAGTGGAGCAACCACTTCGGCCTGGCTGTGACTGTCTAATCTCTCTCAACGTGTTGTGGAGAGTGGAACTGAAAGCGTCTTTCGATCTGGTTATGACTCGCTCATCTCTCTCTAATGGCTGTCTCTCGTCTCTCGACCACAGCGTGTTGGCAAGAAGGCTTAGCTGTCTGGTCCCATTCAGTCTTAGTCGTGGCTGTCTTACGTCTATTACAGTTTTAGCGATATGATGAGTAGCCAGCCCCAATTTGGTCTGGCTGTGACTGTCTCGTGTCTCTCACCGTCCTCTCTCTCACCATGTGGCAACACAGTGGAGCAACCAGACACACTTCGGCCAGGCTGTGACTGTCTCATCTCTTTCACCAACTCGGCAACGGAGTGGAGCAACCACTTCGGTCTGGCTGTGACTTTTTCATCTCTCAACGTCTTGTGGAGAGAGTGGAGCTGAAAGCGTCTTTCGATCTGGTTATGACTCGCTCATCTCTCACTTCTGGCTGTCTCTCGTCTCTCGACTACAGCGTGTTGGCAAGACGGCTTAGCTGTCTGGTCCCATTCAGTCTTAGTCGTAGCTGTCTTACGTCTCTTACAGTTTTGGCGATACGATGAGTAGCCAGCCCCAATTTGGTCTGGCTGTGACTGTCTCATCTCTTTCATCATGTCGGCACACGTACAGTGGACCAGCCAGACCCACTTCGGTCTGGCTGTGACTGTCTCCTCTCTCAACGTCTTGTGGAGAGAGTGGAGCTGAAAGCGTCTTTCGATCTGGTTATGACTCGCTCATCTCTCTCTTATGGCTGTCTCTCGTCTCTCGATCACAGCGTGTTGGCAAGACGGCTTAGCTGTCTGGTCCCATTCAGTCTCAGTCGTGGCTGTCTCGTCTCTTACAGTTTTGGCGATACGATGAGTAGCCAGCCCCAATTTGGTCTGGCTGTGACTGTCTCATCTCTCTCACCGTCCTCTCTCTCACCATGTGGCAACACAGTGGACCAGCCAAACACACTTCGGTCTGGCTGTGACTGTCTCATCTCTCTCACCGTCCTCTCTCTCACCATGTGACAACACAGTGGAGCAACCAAACACACTTCGGCCGAGCTGTGACTGTCTCATCTCTTTCACCATGTCGGCAACAGAGTGGACCAACAAGACCCACTTCGGCCTGGCTGTGACTGTCTCATCTCTCTCAACGTGTTGTGGAGAGAGTGGAGCTGAAAGTGTCTTTCGATCTGGTTATGACTCGCTCATCTCTCTCTCTTATGGCTGTCTCTCGTCTCTCGACCACAGCGTGTTGGCAAGACGGCTTAGCTGTCTGGTCCCATTCAGTCTTAGCCGTAGCTGTCTTTCGTCTCTGACAGTTTTGGCGATACGATGAGTAGCCAGCCCCAATATGGTCTGGCTGTGACTGTCTCATCTCTCTCACCGTCCTCTCTCTCACCATGTGGCAACATAGTTGAGCAACCAGACACACTTCGGTCTGGCTGTGACTGTCTCATCTCTTTCACCATGTCGGCAACAGAGTGGACCAGCAAGACCCACTTCGGCCTGGCTGTGACTGTCTCATCTCTCTCAACGTGTTGTGGCTGAGACAGTGGGGCAGAAAGCGTCTTTCGATCTGGTTAGGACTCGCTCATCTCTCTCTCTCTCTTTATGGTGGTAGAGACAACCAGCCAAGATGGGGTTAATATCACCATAAAAGTTAAGTACACTCCCAAACGATGAAAATTCCCCCAAAAAAATATTCCCACGGTCCGAGCCAAACGGGTTGCAAGGGTTAATAAACTACCTCGTACCCAGGATAAAAAAATTCAAATTGCAGGGGTAAATGTATTAGGAAATTTTAAACTTTTTCCTAGGAACGAGGTTTCCATTAACCCTCTCATCCCGTTTGGCTCTGACCGTGGGAATATTTTGTTTTGCAAAATTTCTGCCTTATGAAATGGATACACCTTTTTTCTCTCAAAATTAACCCCCTCTGTGTGGAATCGTAGCCTGACGTTGTACTTTAAAAATACTTTCCTTTTTCACATCTTTGGCGCACAGAAGCAAATGGAGGAAGAATGTCATGTGCCCCTTGTCACATACCTGATATGCGACTTACAATGGGGGCGTCTGTGACCGTCAATACAAGAACAGTTTGCACAAAAACAACAACGCATGATTGAATAATTTAACTTTTTTTATTTTTCTTACAAAAGTTCATAAACATATTTCAACACTATTTACAAATAACAACAATATAAACTCATGGAATGAACAAGGGAAATCATTCAAACAAGACTATGGCATTCAGCAGTTTATTTACATCATCAATGGACCGGTTTTTGGGCAGATTTTAAGCATAAGATTATTTTAGATTTGACTGAACTAAACATAGTAAATCAATACAACATGATTCAAAAAGAAAGGACGGATTTAGGAAAAGGTTTCATTTCATAACTACAAAGGCAGGAAGCTTGTTCTTTCAGTCTTTCATTACAATGAGTGATAGTAGCAGCATCTTTAACTGACTCTCTGACTGTGTACATATAGAACCAGGGTGGGGACAAAAAAAGGCCTCTCTGCCAATATTTGAAGCTTCTGCTTGCCTTATGTATTTTTGGTAGCAGGTAAATAAGGAGTGAAATAATCCATATTATGATTTGCAGCAGTGTACTATCACGGACGGAATTCAGTCATAAATTGATAAAGTGAAAAAGAAATTGATTTTGACAGAACAATTTCCTTAATTAAATCTATGAAAGTGTGGACGGAATTTAAGAAATATAACTTGATGAGTAGCACAAATTAACAGTTGATTCAAGCTTGGGTTATATTCAATGACAGGATAAGCATGTAGAATTCTTTATCACATTTTATGACAGCACATGGCCAGTCTCTCTACACATGCCACACTCACCCGGGAAACATTACTCTGAGTGAAATACTAGATGGCAACACTTGTGAATGTCATTGTCTCTTTAGATCAAAGTAAGCACTGTTCATTACTCTCCACTGCACACAGCCTGGTTCAGGCTGAAAAATGGCTTCCGCAGTGAAAGGGTTAATGCGACTGATTAGCCTAAGCATCCAAACTCATCAGCAGAGCAGTGCCTCTCTTGGTCCAGTGGTCTGAGTTCTTCTCACCGGCCTTCAGGTCGACTGCGACCACGAACGACGCACGTCCCGTTGATCCGGCACGGTTTGGGAAGTAGTAACATGGGCAACTGTAGATACCTGGAAAGGGATATCAAAATATGTATGACTAATATTGTTAAAATTCGAACCAGGGTTACTATTTGACAATAGGGGTGGCTGGGCCAAACACTGAGAACACCAGCTAGCAGCATCACCCAACATGAGGAAAATAGCTTGGACTTTGAAGCATCACCCAGCAGTCAAGGAGACCAGCTCGTAGCATCACTGAGAAAACCAGCCACAAGCTTCAGCCAGCAGGCCTTCAGCTCGAACCCACAAGGGAAGCAATCACCAGGAAGACCCCATAGAACCTGGACACGTTCATTTGAAAGTGGGTCCATTTTTTACTGGTGGGTTCAACACTGCAAAAGTCCACGCCACTGGACTAATGGCTCCTAGTAGTCATAAACATGGCACATACAGGACCAGGGAATCAAGGGGGGACCCCATCATACCATAACTTACCTCGACTCGTTTTGCTCCTCCTCTGCTCAGCAGGCTTGAAATGGACAGTCGGCATCTGGCAGACAAGCTGCATGGGGTTGGCTTCGATCAGGCAGGCATTCTTCATATCCCAGCCAGCACCTTGCAAGAACAGTCCTTTGATGAGTACGCCATCCTTTGGAGCACCAGTGATGTTACTGTCATCTATGGTCATGACGGTGAACTCCCACGCGAGGGAATCGACTGACACCTAGGATGATAAAGAGAGGGTTAAAATAAGACCAATGAAACAGCAA
The DNA here is from genome assembly GCF_910592395.1 of Lineus longissimus. Classification (NCBI taxonomy): domain Eukaryota; kingdom Metazoa; phylum Nemertea; class Pilidiophora; order Heteronemertea; family Lineidae; genus Lineus; species Lineus longissimus. Next base: position 2,447,190 of record NC_088317.1, read on the forward strand.
TACCAAAAGTGCATGGCTCCATTCAATACCATAGAGTACAATACCATGGTCACTCTTATGACTAATTTCATTCATTCGTTACGCCAACTACTTAACTCTTACAAGTTGTCCTGGTTATATAAGCAAGGGTATGGTTTTGTTCTACTATTGATCGCCCTTCCATACTTACATTGTTCAATCTAGCAGACGTCTGGAGCACAGCTGTGAGGAAACCAGTCGGGAACGTGAAGGCGGACATCCAGAAGATCATGGGGGGATGCGCACGCTGGGCCCACTTGAAGAACTGCTCCACACGGGCCACTAGGTCTCTGGTCCAGGAGGCCAGGGGCTTCATGGATGGGTAAGCCTGGAAGAAAAAGTGAGATCTAGAAGGATCTAAGGCATCAAGAGACAATGTGTCGCTCATTAAGTTGAGTGGAATCCACCATTCCTACAGCTCTCACACATAATACACCAAGCTCGGCTGTGGTCGTTCCTGATGTATATCCTCTCATTGTTTTTGTGACATATCACAAAAGTACATTTATGTATTTACCTTCTGCCAAGATGGTGGAACTCTGGCCTCGTAGATACATTGGAAGATGTCCTCGAGCTCTGACGACATAACCACCAAGCCTTGGATGCCCTTTTCAAGGTCCTCCAACTGCGACCTGATCTCGTCGAGCAGGGCGTTGTAACGCTGAATCTCTTGGAGTAGGACGACGTTCAGCGGGGACGGATCTACTGAGAGGATTTTGGCAGTTCCTTCATAGTCGATGTTCTCTGGGAGTTGTTTGTAGATGTTTGCACCAAGCTCCAATACCTGGAGAAAATAAAGAACATTTTATGAAATATTACTGAAATCCAACTTTTAAAGGGGGACTAGCGGCCGGAGCTAGGGCGAAAAGTTTGTAGTCTTCATGTGACAAGTATGCACAGCTAATAGGGGCTGAGGAGATACAACCCAGTCATGTTCAATACCGGCGTTAGTGACAATATTTTTTTGAACACCTAGGCCCTGGTAGACAAGAGAACTTCTCTGGACAGCATTTTCTCCCTAGGTGATGACCTATCCTTACCTGGTCCTCTCGACTCTCTCCCTTAGCGGCGGACACCTGTGGCTGCAGCGACAGCAACGTCTCAAACAGCATCCTCGTCTCCTGGATCTGTGAGGTGATGTCGGCATTGGGATGCTGGCCGAACACTTCAGGATGGTCGATGTTAGGCAGCATGCTGATGTACTCCTTGTAGGAGGAGAGGGGGCCGTCCTTTGGCACGTAGTAGGTTGGTAGGATGGAAAGCCTGAAGAGAAATGAAAATATGTGATTTTGATCTGGGTTGTCAGCTCAGTGATGCCTTGGGATGGCCAAGTGTAGCATCAGATGGGTCAGTAGCTCTGTTAGTTGCCGAGCCGACTACAATTTCAACAGAGGAGACTGCCAGTCAGTTAAAGGCATAGATTCAAGGACACGCAGAAAACATTCCAGCGATACTTACTTGAAAAACTGTGTGCTAATGGTGGCATCGAGGAAGTATTCATTGATATACGTCAAGAGCAGACGACGATCAAAGTCGTCAGTCACATGACCTCCGTAGTTGATGCCGGCAATCAGGTACTTCAAGGCATCCCACGGTGTGTCTTCGTACTCATCGAGGTAGATGCTGAGTAGATTCTCAGAAACCTGGAAGAGAAAAAACATAAATTTTCATGACAGCTATCTCAGTGACTCGTCTGGTGCATTGCACTACCACTTCCCATATTTGACCATGTTAATCCTCTTGAGGGGGGTTGTATTAAACTCTGCATGACCTGTCCTAGGATGAAAGATGGTCGTCTCGCCTCTGTTGAAGTCTAGGAGGGTGTTGCTCCTGAAGTCACCCTGTTGGCAGGTGTGGGCCGACTTAAGTGACAATTTGATCTGGAACTCACCTCGAAGTCCGAGTCGTTGAAGTCGTATCGGATGTTCCAGCCGAGCATCAAGAACTTCCTCCTCTCGAGTAAGACGGAGTGGAAGAAGCAGAGAGCGAACAGCAACTTCTTATACTTGTCTTGTTTGTGGCAGCGGGAGAATTGTTGCTCAGTCACCAAGTGGTAGAGACGCTTCATGTTGGCTTTCAGACCCTGAAAAGTATATACAACATTTCAGCCTACTTTTCATGTCAGATTGTCATCTCTCGAAAGGAACTGGGACTTTTTTGAGAAAATGCGCCTCATCATGAAATCAGGGGTCAATATTCGCTTCTACGGCCCTGCACACCCTGTTTGAAGCGCCTGGCATAAGCTCACACAATGCCAGTTAAGTGACTTGCACAAGACCACACAGTACTCACCTTGGGGGGTTCGGTGGTCATCTTGATACCGGTTTGTAAGATGGCGATGGGGAACTCCGGGTTGGGGCTACTGCTGAGCCAGAGCCTGAACTGGGGATGAGTGTCCTCAATCTGGAGCTGTTCGACCAGCTTGTCCAGCTGGGGCATCCAACTCAGGGACAAGTGACAGTTGGCCAGGAACACCCAGTTACCCTGAAGGAGAGAAAAGTATCACATTGAGAATATTTCTGTTGCACTTTCCAAGCTAAATACAGAAGTTGGATACCAACGCCGGTAAAAACTGCATTGGAGCTGAATTTTCGCGTTCTAGTCTATCCCCTAATTGACATACCTCTTTCACTCCCTCTCTTATCATCCTGGTTGCTATGGGAGATTGACCTTGACCTAGAGACAGGGCATGGAATCGGTGAGCCATGTTGCTGGTCTCCGCCAACTGGAGCAGGGCACTGGTAGGATCCTAGAAAGAATAATCATTTCAACATAAAAGAAGAATTTTACAAGACAGAATGAAATCAACTTTTATTTACCAAATAACCTTTTCAACACGTTTTTATGGAAGACTACTGAAATTTGACAGTTCCCATAGATCTTGTTGATAATAAGTGATACAAGAGAACATATGCCAGGGACTCCCTTAGCGAATACCTCCCTATTAAATACACTCTTTCTAATGAGGACACTGCATTTGGTCCCAAATGGGTTGTTTCAATTGAATTTGGCCACTCTTAACACAACTCTCTATTAAGGACAGCACTTGTCAGACCAGAGGTTCGCCTTTATGGAGACGCTCTACTGTATTACAATACTTACAACTCCGGGAGACAACACAAAAATGAGTGGCGTCCTCGTAGTCGAGTCCTCCACGACTTGGTGCATGTCCAGGACGGGCGGCTCGACAAACTTTAGGCCCAAGTTATTGATGATAAACGATGTGGCACAGAAGGACACTCTGTCTGGACGCAGTGACCGCACTATCAACATGCGCTGGAGTTCATTGCAGGCGTTATCCCATTCACCTGGAGAAGACGACGTACCAGAGATAGGATCATTCAAGGGTATTGCATGAGGGGTACCATCAACCTCTAAATTTTGGTGTCTATTCGTTTTTCACAATTCAAGAAAATTTCCGCTAAACTTTTTTTTAAAGTTTTTTTGGCGAATATTTGTGTTTATTCATTTTCACAATTCATGAAAATTTCCGATAAAATTTTTTTTCAAAATTTTTATTTTGGCGAATAACGTTATTTCTTTCTGTGTCCAAATAAAAATGAAAAATATTTCAAGAAATTTTTTTTTACCACTTGAGATTATTCGTGAAAAATTTGGCAATTTACCGTACATCACAAGCAAGCTCACTGATTAACAAATAACATTGACTTTATGCCACGTTGACAGCCCACAACGATTAGATCAACGAGATGGTCTACTTACCAGGCAGTCCTGCTGTCTCCGGCTCTGATGCTGTATACCAGATATTCCAGTCTCGAGGATACTGCTCAAACGACGTGATCAGACCGTGGAAGTTCGCCAACTTGTCAAGCTCTGTGATGTTATCCCAAGCCATGTCGGTCAACCAGGCCGAACAAGGGTTGTCCATTTGGTTCTCTCGGTCGAGTACCTACAAATCGATTATAATGAGAATTTCAATGATGTCTAAGTCTCTTGCGAAGTGCATCACACAATAACTGCCCAATAAAGGCAGCAACAGTCAAATTCACCTCCTTTGATGACGCCAAGCATTCCTAGTCAGAATGAATTTACTCAGGATGAGAGGTCAGCAGATCAGAACCAGACAGACATGTCTTTTTAACATTACATTCGTCATTTTGAAAACATATCGCGACGCAAAATCGTTTAACTTACAAGTCCGCCTCTCAAGAAGAAGCTGTATTCATCCATGTTGAGTTTGCCGGACGCCTCCAGAATCTTGGCACACATTTGGAAGGAGAAGAGCAACTTGTGCCTCTCGAACAGACCTCGGCAAGTGTACCTAGAAGATCATATTGAAAATGTGATGTGGTATTTCATGTAGGCAAACCCCATTACCAACAAGTTACTGCTGAACAGCAAATTTTGTGTGCAGGATGGTCTTCCTCACCTCGTAGATAACGATTTGATTCGGGTGGGAAAGGAACAGCAAATTTTGTGTGCAGGATGGTCTTCCTCACCTCGTAGATAACGATTTGATTCGGGTGGGAAAAGTAACAAGGCAGAAGGATAGGGGCAGGTGTTGACACTCGACTGTCCACTTTCATGATTGCTTGTGTTCAACCTACCTGTACACAGCAAATGTATGATAATCATTGAGATTTGTAATCCGTTCTTCCAGCTTAGCACTTCTTGATGACTTGTCGATGGATAGATTGAACAGTTCGATGTACGCATCCAGGGAGAACTGGTACATGGGGTCGATGCGGCCCATGTCGTTCAACACGAAGAAGAGAATGGACGCTCGCTGGGCACATGGCCGATAACCCTCTCTTGCAGCATCAATCTTGACCTCCGTCTGCTCAGAGGTCTGCAGCTGCTCCGTCACGTCCTGCGATGTCTTCTTGGAGTCCTGCAGAGTGTTGACGAGCTGCTCATCATCAAGGAGCGAGCCCTGCGCTTCATTCAATAATCTGCAACGGGGTGAACGAATTTACATGAAAATGGTGGAGAAGTATCTATTTCCTAACTCTTATTCCAAATCACTGCGCTGATATCGCTGTGTTGTCATCATCGTAGCAATGACTGCTTCCAAAAATCATCAGTATACGCACTACTGCCGTACCCTGAAAGCAGGCATTCATAGCGTTCCTTACAATCACTCAGAGGTGCATCCTCATACTTACTTCAAAATCTTGTCTTCTAGTTCAACGATCTTCTTCTTCCCTTCGGCGATGTTGATGACGAGTTTGTCCTTCTGCTGTTCAAGTTCTGGTCGTTCTTTTCGCACAACGATACCAAGAAGCTGAGCCTCAAGACCTGAAAGATGACCACACGATACAAGGTGAGAGACGCCTTTACCTGGCCAATGAACGTTTGGTCTTCATAGGTTGACAAGGATGGACCAAAGTGACAATGTCATAACACGCCATCGAGCCTCATAGCCTAGTGGTTGACACTGCTGGCCACCACGCAATAGGGCCCGGTTCGATCCCGGGGAGAACCCAGGAGTGTATGTCTGGATGAACCGGCGAGGCTTTCAAGGAACTAAAATTCCTGGCTCTTCACAGTCCTTCGAATGAGACTCAAAACCAAGTTCCTTGTACCTGGTGTCTATGCCAGGGCAAGCTAAGACCCCACCAAGTGAGAAACATGAGCAGCTTGCGTGGACTCTATATCTCTCGCCAAAGTCGGACCACTAGGCTGATAAACCCAATTGGCACCTAACCGTAGTGGCACGCAGGATACCCTCATCCCGCCTTGGAGGAGGATTACTCCTAGGAGAATTACCCCTCCAAGTGCAGAGCGAATGCTGAAGAAGAAGAAGAAGAAGAAGAAGAAGAATAACACGCCATCACATCTTTACTAACTGGTTCAAGGTTGTCCTACATCAGCCCTCAAAGAAGGCCAGGTGTTTTTCTATTAGATTATACCTACTGGTACAATTCATCACTCACCTTGCAGTTTGACAGCAAAGTTTGTAATCGTCGTTTTGGTCGAGATTTCTGGCGTATAGTGCGGGTTACTGAGCTTGGTCGTGATGTAGAACCGGAAGTCAGGATTGTACTCAATCTCCTTGTCGCCTAGCCTGATGATGTAGGCACCACCTATTTTGACGAGGGATTTATTGAGGACGGGATCGAGGGACGGATCCAGACGCTCTTGGACGTTCTGTAGGAGTACCGGCATGCCGTATTGGATGGCCGTCTCAAGAGTTCTCATGTAGTCATGTTGCTGTAAATCGATCACTTTCAGGCCCTGAAAAGGTAAAGTTGTGTTATTATGGACAAAGGCAGCCAGAAATCACAATAGAAATTCACTTCGTTGGATTGAAAGGATTTGAACATGTGCCTCACCCCAACAGGATTGTGAAGTTGGGGCCATTTTTTAATTCTTAACATGTTTTACTAGAACCATGAATGAACACATATGAAGAAAATTGGGGATTAATAGATTTTAAGGCACCATTGAAGGCAAATATATCAAGAAAGTTGTAATTTTTAAAATGACATGGGTTTTAAATGGCAAATGCACAACATTGGACTAGTGTACTTGAATGTGTAGGAAGTCTGATAATATGCAATTATCATGTTTTATGGAATACAAAATTATCAAACAAGTGAGCCGCATGCCCCTATAGAGATTGTGAGATATATGTATACTGAAGTAACAATGACGTGAATGAATAATCAAATATATTGAAAGAAGAGAAAACTGGATGGTGAAGTAATAACATGGATTCACCCTAAATGGATTAATCAAGTCCGTTATCTGCAATGAAAATGTCAGCATAAACATCGATAAATTTTGGCTCCATTTTTTATTGAGGACAGTTAAGCTGGGTTGGTGTAGCATTACATAGATCGTAATCCGCATAATCTGCACTAATTTAATTTTGCAATTTCTGAGAAAAAATAAAATTATTCTCAGACCTGCATCAATGAAATTCATCAACTCTTAAAAAGGTTTCAGCCACTTCTGGTCATGAGCATCTCAGAAATATAATCAACCTCCAAACACATACCCTGGACGACTCCATACTCTTGATCCACTTGATAGCCTGACCCTGCGGATCGACCATCAGCGGCCACCGACTCCCCCTCGTCACAATCACGCCGTTCTCAGTCGAGAAGCCGTCACTTGGCAGGCCCTGGAGGTTCCAGTCACGTACTTGGGTCGGCTTGACCATGAATTCGCAGAAGTTGAAATCCGGGCTGCATGGCACTGCAAGCTTGTTGATCTGGAGAAGATGAAAGAAATTTTAAACTTAGAATCTTTGAGTGTTGACAGATAGATGATTTTATGTTAGAACGTAAATCCTACTTGAGCATGAAGCCAGCTTACTCCATACTCTGATCTGTTGAAGTTATGTGACCTACCCAATGGGTTAACAGTCACTGCACCTTACCTCAGCTAGCCAGATCTTCTGTACAATCTCGTCCCTGTAGTTGGATAAGAACGGCCCCATGTAAGACAAGAAGGCTGCAGCTACCAAACAGTCACCGGACAGGAAGCCCATCTGGATCTCCAAACTCTGGAAAATAATAACAAATTTATATAATTTATGTCATTCATTTGAAGTCTTCTGCTGCAGATTATGTACTTTTCTTCAAATATTTTTCATCCCAATCCTCGGTTTTTGAGAAAATGAGGAGAGCTGATGTCGTCTGCTCAAATCGGAGGTTTGATGTTTTCATACTAACCGCGACAGTCTCTTCCCATCGGACCTTCTCTCCAGCCAGACCTGCCACAAGCTTGGCCGCACGATCCAACATCATCTCCGTCTGCTCGGCCTTCTTCCTCAAGTCTTCTTTCTGGGCAAGCTTCTCTTCATATGCTAATTTCAGATCGGTCATCTTCTGCTCGACCTGGAAACAAGAAAGGAAGTGTTCAAACAGTGTTCCAGGTAGCCTAGTTTAGTGCCATACGTTTTCATTCATATTCTCCAGTTTTCCATATTCTCCACTGGCCTAGAGTCAGGTGCTCACAAAGTTTTCACCTCTCGGTCAGGACGCACACACTCACCTCGGCTAACTTGGCCTTGGCATCAGCTAACTGGTCCTGCTTCTCCTTCAAGACTGCCATAGCCTGGTTCAGCCTGTTCCTCTTGGGCTCCACAACCCTGTAGATACGTCCGTACACCTCCATCGCCCGCACCCACATGCATAGCGACTTGGCTGCCGAGGACACCCTACCAATGATATCAGGTTGGAAATCTTGCTGGGAGCAGTATTGGCCGATTTTCTTCAAAATACGATCGCTGATGTTGTCTTTGTCAAAGTTAACGAGCTGCTTGATGAAGTTTTGATCGCCGAGTTGCCTCTTTGCCTCCCCCCAGGATGGTTCTTGTCCTCGTAGGATCATGACAGCCTGCATGACGGTCTCGACAAGCTGTGGCGGCCGGCCGTACGACTTGATCTCGCCGATATCTTTCTTGTTCAAAGATTCAAGAGCCTACAAAAACAATCAGAATTAAGGATAAAACAGAAATCCCTCACTTGCCCTGGCAAAAGCACCAGGTACAAGGAACCTCGGTTTCACCTCTGATACAAAGGTTGGCGTAAATTAGAGTTAAGCGTCCTACTCAAGGACACAAAGACGAAACAATTGAACAAACATACCTTCATAGCTTCTTCAAGCGCAGGTACAGCCTCATTCAAATCTTGCTGGGCGAGGTCTGCCATATGTCTGCACCTCACTTCATCCTCTCCAATCTTCTCACTCTTCTGTGCCACAGCCTAGAACATAAAAGTTGGGGAAAATGAATACTGTAGCTTTCACACAGCGAAGGACAAAGACATTTACTACTGAAAAAGCCTAGAATAAACTTGACAAAACAGCGTCGACAAGGTAAGAGGTGGATTCCAGGTAACCTTTGAAAGCAGCTCATACCTTCTGCTGTTCGTCAGCTTCTCGTTTCTGCTGCACGATGACGACGAGGTACTCCTCGCACTGCTTCTGAAACTGTGCCACCTTCGTCTTCGCGACCTCCAACTCGACGGACATCGTCTCGACCTTGGTACGTGTGTCGTCAATCTTGCTCAAACCATTCTTCAACTTGTTGGCGGCGTCTCCGAGCTGTTTGCGCTTTTCGTACAGCAACCTGAATTGAAATGGAGATCTCCTCATGAAAACTTTACAATTTTTACAATTTTTACAATTTTTACAATTTTTACAATTTTTACAATTTTTACAATTTTTACAATTCTTACAATTCTTACAAATCTTACAAATTTTACAAATTTTACAAATTTTACAAATTTTACAGTTTTTACAATTTTTACAATTTTTACAAATTTTACAATTTTTACAATTTTTACAAATTTTACAAATTTTACAATTTTTACAATTTTTACAATTTTTACAAATTTTACAAATTTTACAATTTTTACAAATTTTACAATTTTTTCTCTGAGCACGGTAACCTGGAAAAGTGCTGTTAGGTAACTTACGTTTTGTATCCAGCTACCAGCTCCAGATAGTTCGTGGGTGTGACATAGTTGTGCCTTTTCAACTCCAGAAACATCTTCCCAGAGTAGTCGATGACGGACTTGTGCATCAGTGCAAAAATCTTTGAAAGATTCGGCTTCAACTTTTCCTGAAATAATCAATGACGATGTGAGGAGAACTGAACAAAACAAAGCCACAAATTCTAAATTTAACATCTTGCCTCGAAGAAGTTTCAGATTCCAATTTGACATTAAAATCCATCATACTTTAAAGTTCAGAATTAAATGCAGGCTAGCTATTTCAACAATAACATAGGATATAAGATACAGTTAATTATCAAGTGGCTACAGAGAAACCTCAGGCACACATTTTCAAAATCTTGTATAAAACATTTTCCTTAAATAGCTCCAGCAATTAACAAGGAAACAGGAAATAAAATAATGCATTGAACATAACAAAAGTACTTTCATCCATATTGGTGCGACCAGTAACTAATTGAACAGAAAATGTTATGGAACTATGAATGTAAAATACAAGGAGACAGAACAGTAAGACTACACAGACAAAGAGCTGAAATTTGTCAATCTGGAGATGAGATTTTTGATGATTGTATATTTGAGCAGTTAAACACACTTTTGACCATTGTAGAAGTCACATGTCAAAACTGACAAACTTCAGCTCCTCGTCAAACGAATTAAGACAACATATACCTACATAGAACAGATAGGTGTTGGAGGTTATCAATTATACGTGGAAATTAGAAAATTATTCAAAGATTAGAAATGAACTATAATGATAAAAGTTTGAATCCATGTAAGTTCATGCATGGTGCATAAAACTGAACTGACTAATTTCCTGCAAAATTGTTTAACTGTCTAAAGACCCCCTAAATTTTTCAAACAGAGAACTGGTCACATTTTTTCGCTTTTCACCAAACAAAATGAAACATCTTTTCTGTGGATTCTTGATACTCTAGAAGAAGCTCTTGCGAAAGACACTATAATAGATATATCTGATAGACTTTTTCCCAGGGGTTTGAAAAGCAAAAGTTGGCGGTGAAATGCCAGTATTGAAAGTGTTAATTATCTTAATGGTGGAGAGCAGTAATCTGTGAAGAACTGATAGACCATAAAGCTGACCATAACCGATACAACATCACCAAATTTGCTATCAAAAATGTAATCTAGTTACACGCTGCTTCTTGAAATAATGCTGGAAATTAAAACTGACGCCGTTAGAACAAAGGTTATCAGTGCAATTTGTTGGATGAGTATGCAAGTCATGTAAATGACGAATTGAAAAAAAATCTTCGGTCGGGAGGAAAGGATCAGGATGTTTCAGGGAAGTCTGAGAATCACTCGGGCCTACTCTTTAAAACAACGGAATTTCACACACAATGCCTGCTGCACGTGGTCAAAGTCAACTTGATGCCAATATCTGACAAAACCTCTCATATCAAGACCATGTCAGGAAATTTGACAAGTTTTATCGAATTTCATGATCAAATGATAAAGCTACTGACTCAAATTTTTCAAATCGGAGTGAATTCTGATCACGTGCGACTGGCAGTTTTTAGGGAAACAAAACACAGAAACTCTATATTTCTCATTAAGATGAAGCATACGTACTTCTTCCTCAGTCGCCATTGTGACGCTCTCTAGGTATTTATCCGCGACCTCCAACAGAGCATCTCCCGGCCACTCACAGAACCAATCGATCGTCGTACAGTTGACGAATGCCGGGTACATACGAATACGGTTCCTGAACGTCTCACCGACCGGACTCATGCAGAGTACGACATGGAGGTTCGCGCGGACGCGATCGATTAGATAGGCGAACATGTTCTGCGGGGTGTCATCGATGCCGTCTGCCTTTGCGGCGTCTGCCAAAGCTGTTCGTACCTGAATGGCAAAGAGAGGGTTAAAAGATGACACTGTGACCCTTTCTAGATCACAACCAACTTCGACTCGTGCAAATTTCTTCTGATGCTGCAAAAGCTCTTACAAACACACATCATTGATATTTGTCTCATCACAATGGACTCACCTCTTCAAATTCATCAGCTTTGTAAAGGTTTGGCACCTCTCCGCTACTCAGGACATTGTTGAGGTCTTCAAGGAAGGATTCTTCAACGACTTGCGTATCGTTGAAAAGGAAGACAGTGGGTTTGTTTTCCACACCGGCTTGGAAATAGAGGCGCTTCAAATCTAGAAAGAAAGGAATGAATCAAAAGATGCACCCTCGGAAACTTTATTTCGATCAAATTACTATAGATGGCAACACTTTTGAATATCATTACCGGTAGCCCGTTCAGGTAAAACTAAGCACGGTTAAGCATTGCTATCCACGACTGTGTACGCGGTGGCTCAGGCCAAAATGGCTTCTGCAGGGAGAGGGTCAATAACTCACCGTCTCTGAATTCCTGTTTCCTGTAATGCTTTGTGACTTCAATCTGGAACGTCTTATATTCGCACATATGTGCGCCCAGACGGCCCAAACTCTGTCGCCCACTGCCTCCGATTCCAATCAGTAGCATGTTCCCACGGGGTTGACGGATCACACGCACGATCTTTGACACTGGAAGATATAAAATTGGCAAATTTTAAACAATTTTGAAGGGTAACGACCTCCCAACCCCTCCAGGTAAAAGTGATTTTTAGAAATTTTCAAAAAAAATTTCAACTTGCCAATAGAATATTTTCATCAAACTTCGAAAAAACTGAGATTGAGATCTTACAATGATGAATTTTATCATTCGGCTTGCTATTTTTGCTACACTCACCATGCTCAATAGCATCCCTAAACAAAACAAGATCCATGGCAACCACTCCAGGGGTTTCATTATAATCAGTCAACATCTCCATCATGTGTTTCTTCAAAGCGTTGATGTCCGTGATGTCTTCATAGATGCTGTCTGTGCTCATGTAATCACCTGTGGAGAAAGAAGAGAAACGTCAGGCTCAACCTGCAAAGTCATTCATCAGGTAGAGTGCGGAGCAGGAGACCAGATTCAGCTCAAGCACTTCAGACCTGCTCCCTGATGAAGAAACGAGGGGAATACTTGCAAAAGGATATCACCCTGTCCGCACAGCTCTGGGGCTCTGGGGCTTTAGACCTCTTCCCAAATGAGAACAGAGAGGAGTACTGGCCAAAGGACACAACTCTGACCACAAAGCCCTGGGGCTCTGTAGTGGAACTCTCTAGGACAGCCGAATTTGTTACCGAAAAATGGAATGACTGTCTCGGAAACATACTCACCAAAGATCGGAGGCTGCTTATTCGGACAAATATTGTGATACGTCTGGTCAAAGAGTACACCAAGCTTATCCGCCATTATAGTTATGAACGCCTCGTTATCACTGGCGTCGACCAGACGATCGGAGAAAACACGGAAACACTCGTGGATCCAGAGTCTGGTTATGGCCGCCTTGGTGTCATGGTAGTCTTTATGTGCACGGAGCATGCCTTGGAATACCTGAAAGCAAGTGTTTCGATGAAATCATTTCTAAGATTGAATCAACTTGTAATCGTTTTATGTTTTATACATCAGTAAATCTTATCGCCTTGTCAATGTTCCTTCCGAGTGCTGTTCACTTCGCGTGACAGACTTGATTCAAGGACATCACTTATGCGACAACTTGTACAAGTTCTCACCTACCTTTGAAATATCCCTCAAGTTGAAGAGGTAGTGAATCTTCGCTGGAGTCGGAAGGAACTTCGTCACGATCGCGTTGTACATCTCGATGGTCGCCTGAGTAACGACGTCACCAATCGGTTTGACTTCTTCCTCGAAGTCTTGGAGTTTCTGGTTGATCATCGTGCCGAAGATACGCTTGATCTGTGACTCCTGGTAAAGTGAGGAAAACAGTTTCACAGGACGAAATTGAAAACATGAGTTTGGATAATTTGAATAGAAAACATCTTGGTTATTAGGCTAAGGCTATTAGAGGTCTCACTCATATCATACCTGAGGGAAGGTCATGTTGATGAGGTTGAATCGACTCTGCAGACGACGAGAGATGACCATACGACCACCACCAGGGGGACCCATAGCAGTCAACAAGAACATGTCCTGGAAATAGAAGTTACGACAAAATAAGATTATTTCAGAAAGACTTTATTGACTTCTGAAATATTGAGTTGGTGATTTGTAAAGTAATGTAGGAGCTGATTATTAGTCTTATTAGCTGCACCATTCTGCCACACCAGAACCTCCTCATAAAGTGCTGACCTAAACAAGTCCCAAGTTATGGGTTTAACGAAAAGGAAGGAAGGGGCAGAAAACCACAAACATTCTATTTTACTCGTACCTTGACATATTTCATGACCTGTTTCATCCTGTCGTACCAGAACCCATAATCTAACCACATCTTCATCAGCTCCAATGGCGGCTGGGAGCCGAACGTGTCCTTGGCGGGCATGTTGAAATCGTCCATGAACGTCAGCAGTTTCTTGCCACCAATTGGCACGTAGACACCCTTGGTCCTCTTCTCAACTCGACTCTCGATGATGTCTTGGACATTGTTTGATGATGTCTGAAATACAGAAAGTGGTACATTTTTTATTTTGGTGAATTAGGCTAGCCTTTTTTTAATTTTATACCTTGGTGATCAGATCCGCTGACGTTGTATTTTCGAATATTGAAAAAAAAAAAAAAAAAAATTCTTTCCATTTTTTGGATCCACCAACGTCCAAATGACTGAAAATTTAAAAAAAAAAAAAAAAAATTTAAATCAAGAAATCATTCTCACAATTTTCTTATACTAACCTGTGCAGACATGTTGATAGTCAAGACACTGTACGTCTTGGAATCAAGTTTTCCAAGGACATTTTGGGCAATTGATGTCTTCCCTGTTCCGACTGGGCCAACCATGAGGACGGGGTTGAGATTGGTGAGTAGGTTGGAGACAATGTAGTTGTATCGGACGGTGTCCACTGTTGGTACGACTAACTTATAGAATGGAGTACTGGAAGGAAAGAACATAGATAATGGAAGATGGGCTGTGGCAATTTCAGCAGTTAAAGACACCTCGGACTGGCAAGGAGTGGTGTCATTTCAATAGAGTGTCCCGACTACCAAGGTCACCCCTAGCTTCCCTTCCCAGTGAATCCAGGTCTCGTTCTTGGAATCCACAAAGTACTTAGAAATACCAGAAACAGATAACTTTCTACTTACTTTGCACTGAACTTCCAACCACCCCTCAGCTTCTCTTCCCAGTGGACCCAGGTCTTATTCTTTGGGTCCACAAAATACTCATAAATGGTGTCCTTGTTGGGGAACGTTCCCTCCATCTCTCGGATGTAGTTATCGATCTTCTTTCTGCCGTCTTCATCGACGGAGCAGCAGATTGACCAGATCATACAGAATTGGAAGAGGAGCTCAATCATACGGACGTAGTTATCGGGGTCATTGGGGTCAACCTGTGGAGAATGCGAGAACAGAGAGGTAATGAGCATCGTGCCGTCCAGACAAGCACTAATTCCAAGAAGTTGTGGGAGTTTGAGTTGGGACGTCAAAGAGCAGGTTGCACTCAACCCATCAGAACCAGATTTAAACAATGCGATACTTCTTTCAACGTAGTGTCAATCGACCTTCGAGTGGAGCATCAATGCTACTTACCCCATTTTCGACAGTAGCCAGGGAGTCGAATAGTTTACAGAGTGAAATGACGCCATTCAGCTCAGAAATGGGGACGAGTTCTTGACAGTTGAGTCTGACAAAGTCCATGATCTTCACGAGGTACTTGTCAAAGAGGCGACGCAGTTCCTCAACCATCGTCTGAAAAGAGGGTGGGAAACAATCAATGGAATGGTAAATGATGGAGAACATTTGATAAACCTAAATGGATTTAGTCATAAAGAAAGAATAGAATGCGGAGATATCGACTGTCTTATCTATAAAGCAGGAATATTTATAAGAATTTAGAGGTACATCTAGTCTAAAATGTTGAAAGATGCATTTGAGATGTTTAATGACACTATGTGTAAAGAAGGTCATATTGAAAGGAATGGCAAATTTTTTTGATTTTCAGCTGAGGGTCACAATATGTTGAGTTAAAATATACAAACACAACACGCTGTTAATGTTAAGGCTTGCAATGGTCAGAGATGCAGTGGTTGTGTGCAATATATTTTCAGATTAGTCAAAGATAGAGTCTGGAGAAACTGCATGGAAGTCCATCAATGTGTAGCAAAATGAGCAAATAGCCTGAATGAAGACAAGTTCATTTGTGATGTTAAAGTTCTCAATTTGTTTGTTAGTGCATCAATTCAGCAGGGATCAGTTGTTAGAAAGCATGTTAGCTCAAAACACCATGCTGACATGTTATTATGTGTACATAGATGTACATAACATCATACACATCAACCTGATGTTGACATTTTGTTTTGACGTGTTGTTGCATACATGTACATTGATGTACAGTAAACAACAATACAACATGTCGACATGTTGTTTAACATACATGTACATTGATGTACAGTAAACAACAATACAACATGTCGACGTGTTGTTGCATACATGTACATTGATGTACAGTAAACAACAACACAACATGTCAACGTGTTGTTTAACATACATGTACATTGATGTACAGTAAACAACAATACAACATGTCGACGAGTTGTTTAACATACATGTACATTGATGCACAGTAAACAACAACACAACATGTCAACGTGTTGTTTAACGTACATGTACATTGATGTACAGTAAACAACAATACAACATGTCGACGTGTTGTTTAACATACATGTACATTGATGTACAGTAAACAACAATACAACATGTCGACGTGTTGTTTAACATACATGTACATTGATGTACAGTAAACAACAATACAACATGTCGACGAGTTGTTTAACATACATGTACATTGATGTACAGTAAACAACAATACAACATGTCGACGTGTTGTTTAACATACATGTACATTGATGTACAGTAAACAACAATACAACATGTCGACGTGTTGTTTAACATACATGTACATTGATGTACAGTAAACAACAATACAACATGTCGACGAGTTGTTTAACATACATGTACATTGATGTACAGTAAACAACATGGCAACATGATCATGTACATGCTTTCTAACAACTGGCCATGGGTGCAGGGTGCTCCACGCCAGTGGCAATTCAGGCCATGCAATTTGGTATTCAGTTAGGTGAGTTCCAATCCACTCCAGGCAACCCAGAGCTTTATCAAGCTGAGAAATGAGTTTCTTTAACAGACTCAAACTGCTTTGGACTGCAGAGTTATATTTCAATATCATAGCTCAGACACTTGCTTAGTGTTAAAATTTCTGTGTGAAATCAAGAATCAACATGAAATAATCAACAAGAAAGAATAACGTAACTTGAAACAAAATTTGGCAACCAGATTAAACTTAAAGGAAGACTAGACGCCGGAGCCAGGTGGGCCAGTTTAAGTTGCACCAAGGGGCCAATAGGTGACGCTAATTTCTCACAGTACATCACTATTTCACTTGCATATGGAATACATTTATTTCTATAAGTCTAACCAGGCCCAGCTTATGGACCAACGAGCTCCTGCCTTTAGTCACCTTCAAGATGAAATATTGATTACATTGCTTTGCTTTATTAACACACACAGAAAACTTGCTGTTATAATCCCACAAGGGATGTTGCAAATCACAAATTCTGATCCACTAACTTACCTTTTGATATTGCTTGCTGGACTATAAACATGACACATTTATTAAGTCACCAGTTGCACCCAAAAGAACACGGCAATTTTAGTCTAATCCCCCTCAATGTACTTCATCATTACTACCTTTACCCTCCCACATTAAATTTTAGGTGGCATTAGGACTCCAGCAAATGATATGATAGGGCAAATTTGGCTACAAGATTTAAGTTAGATGCAAATTTGCAGTCTATTTGATTACCAATTAATCTCAACTTAACAATTATACATAACCATCCTTGAACAATTTACTAATAAAAAAAAATGCATACCTTATTTGCTTTTCTCTCTAACCAGCTGTCGACATACGGCTGCCAACCCAAGCCGTTGTAATCATTGTAGACCATACCGCAACGGGAGACGGTGGCCGGGGATGCGACGGCAAGATCTTCCACCTCGAACAGTAGCGACACCTGGTCGGGCATGGCGATACGCTCCCCGTTGATGAGCGTCAACACTTTATTGTCGTCCATGACAGAGTTCATGCTCTCGATCCAGAGGGTGTCGACCGGGCCGTCAAACAGCAACCATTTCTCATCAGGCTTCTCATCTGAAAAGAAATTGTTACATGAGCCAAGCTGAGACAAGCATCAACCAGTTAACAGTTGGTTCATTTGAGGTCACACTGATCCCGGATCTACCAGAAACTACGGCCCTAAGAAGGTTTTGAAACTTACCAGCACAAGTTGTTCTCATCACACTCGAAAGCACACCGTCCGTCCATTCGTTGGTGTTAAGATCAAATTCACCGTACAGCTCACCCAGGGAGAGGGCTTTGGGATTCAATGGGTACTCCTGTAAAATAGATACGGACTTACAACTAACTTTATCTCAAGGAACAGATGGTGACAGCTGATAATCAAGTGTGGAATAAAGAATGTTGTCCCCGGTTCATTACAATTGGACATTGGTCAAAAAGTCCCATTTCAGTGTTTAGTTTGAGAGGTTTTAGAATTGAAATTGATACTTCATTGTCGGTATAGGTTGATATAAATCAAGCACTGCAAATCTTCGCACTCACCTTAACATTCTGATAGGTCTGGTCACCACCTTTGCACAGCCTCGCCATGGCTGCCTGTAGAATCTTCCACGTGACAGTCTTACCCGACTGTGTCTTTCCAACGATCATGACGGAATGACGCGACGTCTTCGTCTCGTACAGCTGTATGACTTTGGTGACGCTGTGAGACGTACACTGTAGGTTGACCGCCTTCAGTTCGGCTTCGATGGCAGTTTTGAGCTGTCGGTGAAAAGGCAGAGATTCAGGATATGATTTTGTATTTGTTTCAATGAAGATCACGCCAACTAGCACTCTCAATACTAGTAAAGTGCTAACAAGTCATGGTTGATTGCAGAATCCCTGACAAATGCTTCAAGGAGGGGTTTGGTTGGGGTGAACCATTGAACCTTAGATGAAACCTTGGAAATTTGTCTGGGATTCTGCAAATGAGCTAAAAATCTGACAACCACTATTGGTACTTTATCACAATGAAGAGAAGCTAGCACTCACCCTTTTAAAGGGTAGTTGATGGGACTACACCAGAGTTCATCATCAATTAACAGTTGAGGTCAAGAACTTAGATGAAGAAGCTTCGGGAGGACAATGCTATGACAAGAGTCAAATCCATTCCTCTTGGATTACGAGTTGGACAGAGCAGTGAAAATGCCACTGCACGTCAAATCTGTAAAGATGGTTGTAATTCAAGTTGCCCCTACCTTGCTATAGTCCATAACGGGCGATTCCACACCAGGGAACAGATCAGACATGATGCCGTTAAACAACGGCAGATCAACGGCGGTCAACTTGGCCACGTTCATGTCCTTCATGGACAATAGGAGGAGCTCTTCATCGGGCATGTTTGGATTGGCACGCTTCTTTCTGCCAGCATACCTCAGGACGGACACCAGGGCACGGAGACCGAAATCGTAGTGATCTTGATGCGAGAGTTGTTGGACGGCTAGAGAGTAGAGAGTGTAGACCTTCTTGGCAAGAATCTGAAATAGAATTTGAACAAACATAAGCAAGAAATACATCGTCTACATGGGACTAGAGTTCAAGACAAATCTATTGAAAAGGAGGGTCAAGTAGCTTTACATGCTCTAGTCTCATAAGGTCAGCCTTGAGTAGAAGTTTTTTTTAAACCAACTGAAAAAATCAACACATACCTTAGTGTTACTGAAACCTTCAGCAAACAAGATGATCTCAGCAATCAGGTTAGAGTCTGGCGTTACCATGGAGATGGGTCGGAACATGGACTTCAAGTTATCAGGTAACTCCGTCCTGCCGGCGTAACCAGGGTTCATGGTGATGAAGATACCGCATGACCAGACGAGATTGATCTCACGTCCCTCAAAGACGAATCGCGTAGACGCAGCGGCTAGGGCTGACAGGATTGACAGGATCTGCTGGGCGACGACGGAGAGTACCTCAATGTTGATACGGTTGAACTCGTCAAAGCAACCCCAGGCACCAGTCTAGAAAAGAGAGCGAAATTTGATGTTACGTCACGCGTAGAAATCCCTGGTTGAAAGCTATTCATAATTCGTTGAAGGGTACAGATACATTAATCATTGTTGAACCAGACCTCTGTCGATGCTGTACACCTTTCCAGAAATGGGGCGCTGAGTGTCCGAAATAGTGATGTCATAAGGGGAAACTAGGCCTTATGGTGGAGGGACAAAGGAGATAGTCATGGTTGACCAACACACTTGAATGCCTTTGATGACGGACAAGGGGGAAAAAGTTAGTTCCAATGCAAGCCACCAATTTCGGGAAGCATGTATACTGGCCTCCAATTCTGCTTTGTTCGAGAACAAAAGCATTTAATCAAAGACCTTAGAACATATGCCGTACCTGTGCCAAACCAGAGAACATCCTACCCATCGACTTGTAATCAAGACCCTCGGAGCAGTTCACAACGATGACGTAGTTGCCAAGCGACTTGCCCAGATCTTTGACAGTCTCAGTCTTGCCGGTACCGGCAGGACCTTTGGGGCTTCCTCCTCGGTGGAGATGGAGGGCGGTGGTCAGGGTCATGTAGCACCTGTCGGTCAGCGGGGTGATGACGAGACGACCAGAGTTGCCGAGATATTCGTAGCCGTACTGGAACTGTGTGTTGGTCTGGCGTACGACACAGTCATCTATTTCCTGAAGAACAGAAGATTCGAATGTTGATTGAACTAGTATGTTACTAAATACAACATCTAAAAGCAATACTTCTCTGATACTATAGCATCTATAATGTTACGAGCTGGGTTGTTTTGTTCCCTAGCCTTGTTCCACACACTAATGCCAGGAGCATTGTGAGAAGGCAGTTTGAACCTTTCTTAAATCCTTGGTGGCTAACCAACAGACGGCATCAGAACAAGCTATCAACGAGCCTCGACCCCCTCACCTTTCACTCACAAGGTATACGCCATTACCATTAGGCCATCAGGATCAATAATAAAACTCAGTAGCAAACAGATGATTATTTCGAAGGGATGATTATCAAACTTACCCTATCCCAGTAGAACCGGAGCTGACTGAGCCACTCAAACGCCGTCACGTCGTTACATCCCGACTTGATCAGCTTCTCAATGATGTCACGTGCGTGCACCTCAATAGTTACGATAGCCACAACCTTCAACCGCTGAATCTTGGAAAGATTTCCACGAATCGCCTCAGAGAACTTATTCAGCATTGCCACCTGTTTTTTCTTCATGCTTTTTAAGGCGCGTTTGTCGCCGCGTTCTTTTGTTGTTGCCAAGGCTTTTGTGACGTCTGCTGTCCATTGGATTTGACTGGATGTGATACACAACTGACCTGTGAAGAAAAGAGATCGATCATTTGAAAAACAAGAGGCCCAAGGGCCTGGCGCTCAGCTGAGTTAATATCATTAATATCTTCCCGGTGTTTAGTTCATTATGCATGAAAATGGCATGCTCCATGGTATTTGATATCCTTTTGCGTTCACTACGGTACCAATGTTTTTGGTTGACATAATTATGCCACTGTTCATTCCTCAATCCTGACCATAATTCGGGTGAAATCATCGTATGAAAATATTTACCGAAACATGAAGTTTATGCTATGAATGAAATGGCCAGGGCCATTGTGCTCACCTCATGCTGTAGGAAAGATGGATAAAGAGCATGGTATTGTGTCATGTAGTGTTAAGTTTGATGTAGGTCCAAGCAATTACAATTTCCCCAAAATGGCCAATTTACAGTACATTCGACCTCTGTGACCTTGAAAAGTAGGTCAAATCAAAGAAGACCCGGGTGACACATTGAATGGTTGTTAGAATTAGATGTACCTATGATATAAAATTGGTGCCAATCGGGCAAGTCATTAATAATAGGAATAATGGCATTTTGAAGAATTTAGGATTTGGCCCCCTCCCTGGAGGCCAATCGGCAAATCAGATCGCACCAAACTTCGGTACCTGAGATCACCTGACCAAGGGGTACATGTGTACTTAATTTGTGATCAATAGTCATTGCAGTTAAGAAACGTGCCATAGTTACGGCCTGACGGCGAATTTACGCCATTTGACCTCTGTGACCTTGACAAGAAGGTCAAATTAAAAACCTGTGTGACATATACTGTATGGTGGTTAGATGTACCCATGATATCAAATTGGTGGCAATCGGGCAAGAAGTTAAGGAATAATCACATTTTTAAGGTTTTTGGATTTTGCCCCCTGGTGGTCAAGTGGTGAATCATATTGGACCAAACTTCGGTCCCTGAGATCACCTGACTAAGGGGTAAATGTGTACCAAATTTGGTATCAATAGTCATTGCAGTTTAGAAACGTGCCATCGTTACATCCTAACGGCCAATTTACATCATTTGACCTCTGTGACCTTGAAAAGGAGGTCAAATCAAAAACCCGGAGGATATATGATGCACCTTTGCTAGAAGTACCTACCATATTTTTTTCAAAATTTCCCGACTACTATTGAGGGAGATATTGCATATTTTCACTTTTAACGTTTGGCCCCCTGGTGGCCAAACCATGAAACGAATCGGACTGAAACTTGGTCTCCAAGGTGTCATTACATAAGGGTACATGTGTACCAAGTTTCAACTCAATAGCTCTAACAGTTACGAAACGTGCCCTGCTAACGGACGACGGACGACGACGGCGACGACGACGACGACGACGACGACGACGACGACGACGACGACGACGACGACGACGACGACGACGACGACGGACGACGGACGCCACGGTATGGGATAAGCTCACCTCTGCTAAGAGGTGAGCTAATGAGGATACTCATTGTCATAGCCTCGTTTACAAGTACGAAGTATTTTCCCGCGAATATTAAAAACTGCTTGGCTCCTTGCCAGTTAAATAACATGTGACTATACACAAAATAGAAAACTTTGATGGAAATTGTAAATCATTTTTTTATCTATCAGGGGAAACAAGCTGATGATGATCAAATAAATCATTCATGAGAAATCGTTTTGTTGCTGAAGCTTGCATGACAAAGTTAATGCTAAACCTTTTCTTGTGCTCTACTGCGCCACCGTAGTTTTCTATTTAGACCAGCGATGACGTCATTTCTGGTGATTCCCTACGTTGTCCAATGAGCGCTTTTTAAAATGTGCCATTTGGTATTGTACAGTATGCAATGTATTTTTTCAGCGCTGCCAGTTGCCGAACAGAATGCCGTAGTTCCCTCAATTTCCAATCAATTTTTATGGGAGTGACATTATTGTATTGCTGAGAATGTCTCCTTTTTACTCATGAAAGAATCTTAGAACTAAAATTTAATAGGCGAACAGAATCATGCCGATTCACTGCACATACTGTGGGAATTCTCCACTTCAAAATACATCGGCGATGTCATCGCGAACAGAGCATGCACTTCCGATATCGTTTTCACAGAAATGTGGCCAAATTTTCAAGAACTAATTTCTGAAAGTAGTCCCTGAAGACCTTATGACTACCACTGAAACAAACTGGTGATAATATCGCCTCCCAGACTACTTTTTATGCAGAAAATTGGGTACTTGAGTGTCATTGAGCTCCAAGATTATTGCACATGACGTAAACAACATGCCGCCATTTTGTCTCCGCTTCGGTATTTCGTACGCCGCTTATAATGCACCTTCTCAATTAAAACCAACATAATAAGGCCTTACATCGTTGATTGAATAGGAACACCACACAAAACACAATAAAGTGGGGGTACAATCGATTACGAAGCTGAAGTGAACAGTAATTTATTCCTGGAGTTACTGCTTTTGTTGTGTTGCTGCCATGTTTTGAGAACTGGCAAATAGGAGACTTCATTGATGGCTGACGTCATCGGGCGGGAATTTGAATCGGCAGAAATAATTAAAAGGCAGGTAGCGCCCTCTCCTGTTAAAATTTTGAACTTTTTCTCAATAAAATAGATTTTAAAGAATTTTATCTTAATATTAGAGCATATTTCGACTCATTCTGCTGCTCCTAGGCCGATATAGGCCAGTTTCCTTCATGCACTCTCGCTCGCAGGAAGTAGGTCGAATGGCGACAAATTTTGTTTTGAAAGTAGAGTTTGACCAGAAGTATCCAGAAATGCAAAATTGAAGTCTCTAGGTCTTACGGTTACAAAATGTGCACCATGGGTTTAACGGACGGATGGATGGATGGATGGATGGACAGACGGACGCCACTGAACAACTTATTTGACAAGCTCGGCTGACTTAGTCAGCTGAGCTAAAAACCTCACTGATAATTCTACCATTTGAAAACTCGTACCACTTTGCACAAGAGTTCAAGTCACACCTGGTATGGGGTGACAAGGAGGAAATGATGAAGACAGCCCAATTTGTGGCCATCACTGGGTCTGAAAACGTCACAAAATAGCCATCATAGAGACAACAAAGGAAGGAGAAGAACTGACCTGCCCATTCCTTCATCCACTTGTCTCGCTTGTTGAGATTCTTCTTCAGAGCAACGCGGACGTTTTTCAAGCTTTCCTTCAAGTTCCACCTCATGGCCCTCTCGATGTCACACAGCCAGGCCTCGACTGGACCATCCAGCATCACTGGGTGGCTGTACTCAACATATTCACCATCTGCGGAGAACATGCCAGCCGCTTCGTATTTCTGGGCAATTCCGGTCTGAACGGAGAGAAAAAGAAACAAATGAAGATCTGACTCAAATGAAAGCAGGTCAGAAGTCGTCCTTTTTAGTGAGCGTTTTTACAAAGATCTAAGAAAAACAAAACACCAACCTTGCTCATCTTGAGCGTCTTGATGTTATCGAAACATTTTTTAAGATGAGGTTGGACCGCTTCTGGATTCTTCGACTGGCCGAGAATCTCGAGCAAGTCATCATTGGACAGGAAGTAGAAACGCGGGAAGATCTGTCGCTTAGTCTCGAGGTACATGTCGAGCGATTTCTGGATCTCTTCCAGCTTCAAGTTCATGTCGTTAAGAGTCTCGAGCATTCCTGGAAGAAACGAAGTCGAAATATCACAATGAGCGACAGACCAGGATATCATACCCTCGGAAGACTGAATGTCAAAGTGCCGCAATATCAACAGAGCAGTGTCCCACCGAAATGCCACATGGCTTTGGCTTATGATGATGTTGATGATGGGTTTCCTTCTGGGTCCACTAGCTTTGCTCTTGGTATCACATCCTCCCCCTTCAACCCCTCTAGTCTTCATCACAACATACCTTTGAAATGTGTGCCTCTCAGAGCATTCCTATCCTTGTTAATCCTGGTCATGATCACCTTCCAGTTGGCATTCACCTCGTCAAACTCCGCCGATTCTCGAGGAAGCTGCTTCCGGATGTCTTCACCGAGGAAGATATTCTCCAAGTACATCCACTGTCTCTGTACAGTCAGCACCATCTCGATCACCTCAAGGATATGAGAGAGCGTCCTCTCCCACCGATCCACGTCCTGTTCGAAGGCCTTGACGAACCGCGATGCCTTCATCGTAGACAATTGGACCTGGCCGTCTTCAAGAACCTGGAAGACCTCATCTGTTCCCCTGTAATCAAGAAGTAAATAGTTTGGGTAAAAGGTACTGTAGTTTTACTGAGGGGAATGTCAACTGAAGCTTTTTCGACCAACGTAACACCCCCTATCACACATTTCCCCCCGGCAGCTCCAGTGCCTCCTTACCTGAGTTTGAAATGTCCCTTGTCCTTGTACGTGATAATGTCTAGCTCAATGACCTCCCAGGTTTGGTCGATCGCCTCAAGAGCCTGCTCAATGGCCAACTCCTTCCTCGCAGCACCTGATATGTCGTTGATCTGTTCCGAGTACTGGTCAAAGCCAAACTCGATGATCTTCTCCAGCGTGAACTCTTCTGCCTTCGGGTCGAACGATTTGGCCAT
Source organism: Lineus longissimus (assembly GCF_910592395.1). Classification (NCBI taxonomy): domain Eukaryota; kingdom Metazoa; phylum Nemertea; class Pilidiophora; order Heteronemertea; family Lineidae; genus Lineus; species Lineus longissimus. The sequence continues at coordinate 2,472,644 of NC_088317.1, forward strand.
CTCAGTCTGAAAGGGTTAAACAAATAGGTTTAATGACCACTTTTCATGTGTCTTCTATTGAGCAAGTTCTGTCTCAAAACATCTCAAAGCTAAAAAAAAACAGAATTTGACAATTGCCCAGCCGATGAATAGATTAGTTGTGCCGTATTAAAAGTTCTGATAACAAATAAGTTCTATGCATATGAAGCTAACAGTGACATATATCTCAAGACGCTGTCAACACCTACCCTAATCTGATCCCAATGACGTTCTCTCATGGCATGGTTCTTCAGATCGTTAATGAGCGGCATGGTCCTCTTGAACTGGTCCACCTTGTGCTTGCTCATCTCGACAATTTCCCAGTTTTTATCCTGAAACAATCAGTGGACAATTAATTATGAACACAAGTTATCAACAATTATAAAAGGAGGCCATGTATAGTTAGTCTGATGTTTCTTGGCGTTCTTAGAGTGCATTAACCTTATGCTTTATGGTACTATGCATTAGTACGCAGCAGGGATGAGTCATACGTTGCCAGTCAGGAGGGATTCTCTACCTTTAAGAATCCAATTTTCAACTGAGATCTTTAGAAGAGAAGAATTTGCCAAGGACACTGAATTACGACATGCAAAAAGTGTGAGAAAAACATGTGAATTCTGTGTGACCTTGAATAAATCAATATGTGGTTACGAAATAATGTATTGTTATAACTGCATCTAAATAAAACAGTGATGTAATATGATAATTGTTACATCTTCTTCATTATCGTCTGCCTCTTCCTCATCTCCACTGACATTGCCGTCTGCTTTTTCGGCCAGACGCTCAGCCTTTTGCTCCTCTGCCCATTCCTTATTTCAGCATAATATGGAAATTTTTATGAAGTTAAGATTTGAAAAATTATGTCTTATATCATGTACATAGTTATAAAAAGGTTGCAAAATCAGACATCAAAATGACCATTGTTTGAAAAGCAATTGTTCAGCACTTTAAGTATCTCGTGATTGTTTTGAGTGTTTTGGGTAAACATTGATTATCACAAGTCTTCCTGAACTTGCACCAGTCCCAGAGTAAATTCCAATGATTTCCCCAAATTTTAACTGTATCTTACCTTGAGTTCTCGACTGAGCTTGTTCAACTTCTTGTAAAGAGCCTGCGACTGGGTCTCCATCTCTTCCGTCTGCAGCTCGGTGAACTTGCCAACTTTCCAGTCTCCCCAGTTGTTCTCCCAGTCCTTGGTGATGTTCCAGATGGTCTCAATGTACTCAAGATCCTAGAAATGAAATCAATTCAGTAAGAGGAAGCAAAGATGAGTATAGTGTGTCTGAGTCTTGTAGGAATCGAGAAATTTTAAGCCAGGTTTCCCACCTTGACCAAAGAAACCACTCACCAACTACATGTCACCCCATTGCATCTCCTCAACCTACCTTCTCCAGCGCGGCCACGTCCTTGGACGGAGGCTGATCAATCTTGAAGATATTCAGCCCCTTCCTTATCATCGCCTCCTGTTTTTTAAGTGCATCCAGCTGGCCGTGGTACTCCTCGATCTGCCCAAGAGCCTCGTCCGTCGGAATCGCGCTAGTGAACGGTCCCTTCGAGTGGAAATCGTGTACCAAGTTTGCGACTTGTTTCTTGAATTCGTCCGACTGGGCAAGGAGTGACGTTTTGAATTTCTCCTTGTGCTTTTTCAGCATGACGTCTGCATCGATCAGCGTCTGTTGGAAACTGACCCACTCACCACTAAGGCTGTTCAGCTTGTCTGATACCTGAAAAAGATTGACGAAATAAAGAGTAACTCTTCCTTTTCTTCTTAGCGTTCGATTGTCTTTTATGGCTATACTACAGAACCAGGCCTATTTTTAGCTGTCATCTCTTGGTCCTCTTATGATCCCCCAGAGCTTTGTCTCCACTGATGCACCGTATGGCCATGTGGCCAGTGTCTCGGTGTCCAAGAGTAGGCAGTTGTCAAGCACATGCCTGTGTCTGGTCTGGTGCATTGCACTGGCACCTTCTGGACTCAACAATAATAATCATGCGGAAAATATTGAAATTTTTAGATTGATGGTTTCACGACACTCACCTCTTCAGGTATAGGAACCTCATATTTCTCCAAAATGGCAAACTGTTCGTACAGAGGCGAGAACTTTGCTTCAATGTTCGGTTTGTCATTAGTCAGCTCATCCCAGAGGTTGAGACTTTCACCCAGCTCATCCAGCGTCTGAGGAGGTTTGATGACTCTGAAGAAGAGTTAGAGATTATGATAAGAAAAACTAATTGGTTACAGGTGCACACGGACACAGAATCTGTCTTGATGAACTCAGACAAGGTGCTCGTGTCCAAAAGTGTGACTATTCACTCTTTTGAACATTCGATACAGTTCGATGTAATAAGTTAAATTTGTCCACTTACTTTTCTCCCATATCATGTAAGAACTGGTGAAGACCCTGTAACTTGCTGGTGGCAATTTCTCGAAGCAGCGTCGTAAACTTGTTCTGCCACTCTTGGCAGTGGCTCAGGATGGCAAACTTGAGCGGCGAGCAGTCGAGGAGGACGAACTGGATGTTCAGGATCGTCTCCTGGGTTTGGACGTGGTTGGCTACCTCAGTGTATCTGGAAGAATACATTTACATTAACTCCATTAAGACAGTGAGGAGCCATTGTTATAACTTCTGCTAAATCCACACAGGGTCATCCAGAAATCCAAGTCTGAAGCTGGGTTCTGCTCAGGATCACACCAGGGCTCGCTTGCCTGGTAGATCAGCAGTGTCACCCACTGGGCTGGTAAGACTCCTTGGTAACCCACTTGGAGGAGTGGTTGAAAACATTGAAGCACAAACCTGCCTAAGATGCAACTTGCACCGCAAAATAAACCTACCTTGCGATATCTGCATCAAACGACGACACATGGGGGTTCAACTTCTGATATCGTCTGATGAACTGATCTTTCTGGATCTCCCAGATCTCCCTAAAGTTATCCCACGTGCTCAGGTACTGTTGGAGGTTCGTTGCATTCGCTGTCATGCCGGCGTTTATGACACCTTGGATCTTTTTCGTTTCTTCGTCTCTTGCAATCATGTCATGGATCGGCTGAAGGTACAAAACGAATCCATAAAGATTTTGAAAAGAAGTGAAACTGATCTTTATATGGATCTTTATAAGTTGACAGAGCTGACCAGTTGTATAATTGTCAAGATCCATGAAGAGCAGCACCAGCTCTAGTTTTTGAACAATTCGTTGTCTTTCACATCATATAAACCATCAAACCTTTCCAGGACGAAAACTCACCGCCTTATTCGACTTCTTCCTTGTCAATATGTCAGGCAACCTCTGGATACCAGAGATGGCATGGGTCAGATGTGGACCAATGCTTCCAACACTGGTAGCAAGCTGGACAAGGGTAGGCGAGAATTCAACCTGAAAGGATAAAGACATAAGATGAAAGTCCGACACAAGTACGTCACTGCAATGCATCAGGTTTTTTAGGCATCAGCTACTTACATAACAGAAGGCCTACGAAGTTTGAAGTTGGAGGTGATAGGCACAGAAATCAGATAGACTTACAGTAGTTCCTTCCAAGACAACCTTGACCCTGAAGAGAGGGTTCGGGGCACTTTTTCCATCCCCATTGATGGCCCTGGAGAGTTCCTGCAGGGACCACTTAACGTTGAGTCTGAACGCTTCCTCAACCATGCGGTCCATCTTTTCCGTGTAGAGATGCCAATGCTGCTGAACCTGAAATAGCATGATTTTGATATTTACCTCATGCATTCAAGAGCCAAATTGATTTCACTTTCATCAATTTCACATGCACATTATCTCAGTATTCTGTTTAGTATTCCTTTCGGCTCAAGTAACTCCTGACTTTGCTCACCAAATCAGGATATCTTGGTTTTATTCTGCCTACAGAAAGAGCCTCCATCCTATGTCGGGTGCCTTAAGTCTGAGGGTGCTTGTCTGTTTTTGGGGCATGCTGTATTAGGCAATTTGTAACATAAGTCAGGAGATGCACTTACCTCGTTCCCATCGCCTCTGAAAGTCTCGAACGTCTTTCTCATCATCCCGATCACCTCCGCATGGATCTCTTGCAGCTTCTTCGCGACCATCGACCGATGGTGCTGCTGATCGTCATCAAACTGCATATTCTCGTAAACCTTCTTGCTGTCGATCTTGACTAGTAAGTTCTCGCTGATTCGTTTGCAATCTTTGGAGATGTTCATGTTGGCGCCCTTATAGTCGTCGACGATAGCTTGGATCTAAATAGAGAAAACGCGAAATATTTCAATGTCACTGGGCATAAAACTGATTAAAAAATACATGAAAAATGCTCTAATTGCCATTCACTTATCCAGTAACTCAGATGAGAGTAAATGTACAAATGAATCTCTATCAAGTTATTCAGCACGTCCTTAGCAAACCCTACAAGATAACCATACCTTGCTAGCATGCTGTCGGCACTCGACAATGAAGTAATCTGTAATGCCTTTAGATGCCCACGTCAGCTTCGTCAAACCTGGATGAATCTTCTTGTCCAGGAAACGTATCCTTTCACGGAACAACCCTCGCTCTTCTTGGGACAGGGCAGCTATGATCCTGAAAAAGAACTATGTATGTTAATCTTCTTCCTACTGCACTGAAGCTTTAGATGTATGCTGCTATGTTTGGGCATCAATGATGGTTTGAAATGGGCAGCTATCTCAGCCGCCAAGAGGGATCCATCACCAACTACTAGTTTTTCACTGGATGGAGACCATCGAATATGTTTTGCATGTGAAGGAAGTGGCAGTGGAAGGAAAGAGCCTTGCCCAAGGTCACATGCGATGTCATGGTGTCAGGCAATGAACCAACAGATCCAAGAGCCCCCACACCACAATTTACGATCTGATTCCTTGCCTGTTATAATCCCTGACCACTAACAACACGTTCTCCCGCGTAACTCGAAGCTCATCACTGCGAGCGTACACATCATTTGCGAAATGTGGAATCTCGAAGACCAATCTCTCCCAGTAGTGGCACTCCTGGAACAACTTCAACAGACTCCGGTTGAAGTTCGTATCGATCATGGCTTGTTTCTCCAGACTGCGGCACATCAGGGGTACCTCGAGGAGTTTCATGGGCTCCTGAAAGACAAGTAACGACAAATGTCATGCAGATCTAAATAATTCAGGGCTAGGAAGCCACACAAGGAACTTGTGCATGGTGTGAAGTTTCCATCGACCTAGGACAACAAACTAAATTTTCATCCGAATAGAAGCACCTCATCAGTATTGATAGACGCAATGTCACCTGAATGACTAGAGAAAATCAAGTACTTACCCTGTCCAATGACTGCGTCCATTCATGGAATGTCTTCCTGACGTATTCATCCAGAGCTGAGCACAGCTGCTGATACTGGGTCCTTGTCTCTTCTCCAGAACCTATCTGAGGCAAGAAGTGGGCACGGTCCAAAATCTGAAAAGATGGTTAGTTCAAATAGACTTGGGCAAAACTTTTCAGATATCGTCATCCAGAGGGGGATTTGGGGTTACCTTCTCCTTCTCCTTCATTAGCATTTGCTCTTCACAAACTCAAAGAGGGATATTCTTCTTCCAAGGTGGGATCAGCCTTTCTGTCGAGCAAGAACTTGGAAGACCAACAGTACAAACAACAGCATCCAATGAACATAACATATATCTCACCATCATGTTTCTCTCGATCCTCTTCTTGAGCATCCGAGACCAGTGAGCAGAGCCGGAGTATTTTGGATGCTGGAACGGCAGTGGGACGGACTTCTGCGTCAATTCCTTCTTCACGGCATTCAATTCGTCATTTAAGAGTTGGTAGGTCTCCACGGTCTTCTTGTCGATGGTTCGCTTGATTGCCTGAAGAGGAGAAAAAGGTTGATATGGGGAATGAGAGCAAGAAAAAGGCACGAAATGACACATCAAAGTCAAGTGAGAACCCACTGACAAGTGGGTTGGTGCAATAGAAATGACATTGTTTACAAGGAAACTTTTCTTTGAAGTGTGCCTTTTTCCTCAAAACTGACAAAAGTGCCCTTTTTTGAAGAAAATAATTGCTGTGCCCTTTTGAAATGAACTGTGAGATCTGGTAGAGTGACCTATGGTAAAGAGAGTGTGTCTGAAAGACATGCATGTTACCTGTGAACTCCATGTTGATTTATCCTTTTGATGATTGAAATAACAAATGTTGAATACAGTCAAAAGTTCACTCAAATTAGGACAGAAACGTTTTGATACCAAGCTGTGCAGGTCTAAACTTGATTCTCATACTCCATGAAAACTGAGAAATAGTTCATCATTCTGAGTTCTGATCAAAATGAAAATTCTACCTTTTGTTGATGCCTGTACATGTACTTGAAAGGTATAAATTTTTGTAATTAAGTTGAATATACATGTACAACAAAACGATTGGCTCTTTACCTCTCTTGAAGACAGATGCATGAAGACATCCAGAAGTTCAATTCCCTGTTCAACTGTCGTGACTGTCTCGAAAGCAGACGTGATTACATTCTGCATCATCACTTCCAGGTCCTTGATACCAGCGCGGAATCTGAAAATAGTTGACGATTTTATGAGATGTGGTACTACACAAGGCTAAACCAAAACTATCCAAGAACACATTGATATGTCAGCAGGCAGCAATGGTCACTGAGAGCCATACAGCATCCAAACTCATGCTTCACAACGCAGGAAGTAAAGACTGAAATAGAAATCTGAGGCATACTAATCGATCACCAGGCCATTGTTATTTATCGTACCTATTATAGTCGTCATGCCACGTTGTCGCCTTGACATCCAAGATTGTTTTCTTGACATCCTTCAGGATATTCAAGTTCCTTTCGAATGTGGCTTCAATCTCGAGGAGGCTGCGGGCTATTTCTGGTCCCCGGACTCCAGAGAAGTGAGGCATGTCGGTCTTGTTTCCATCCTCCATTCTTGCAAAGTGAATCTGACACTCGCAAACCTGAAATAATAAGATATCCATCATCATTTGTTTTCTTGTCGCAACTGCACTGCAAAAGTTTTCTGACGCATTTTTCTCAAATTGAAAAAATGGGTTCTTGTTTTTGTACTTGAAATCATTATTTTGTCTCTGCCTCTGGCACAGGCCACAGAGCTCCTTGCTTACCTCGATTAGATCTCTGCACCTCTGCACAAACGCATCAACCTGTGCGAAAATACTGCTCTGGTCCAACACCCAGCCGCTTGGTGAGAACTTGTGGTGGAGCTTGGCCGTCCTCTGATAGCAGTCCTTCCACGCTTGACAGCACGTGATGCAATCGTTCAAACTCTTCATGCTCGACTGGACGTAACCATCGAAGATGCGATCCAGTGAGATCTCCTTACAGCAACGACGGATAATTTCGTTGCTCAGCTGAAAAAGAATGCAGAGTATGAAATCAAATGATAAATAATGGTCATCACTTCCGAGCCAACATCTGATGACTACTGCTGTCTTGTGAGGTGATGCAGTAGTTCAGGCTCTTCACACTTGAAGATTAACTTATGATGTGAGGATTATACAGCCATCTTGCCTACCTTTCTCAAAATACCAGTCAATCGTTCCCTCGTCTTGTAAAACTCGGAGTTGACCCAGATCATTCGGATCAAGTTGAGGATCTTTGGGATCATAACAGGGATGTCTTTCGGTTTGGCGTCGGCTAGCTCGAAGCAGGGGTCTTTCAGAACCAGGAGGAATTTGAGGTTGCTTTGAGCTTGATGTGAACCTTCCTGTAATCAAGACACAATTTTTGTCATTGGCTTGGCAAAGGTACAGGCAAAAGTTTCCGTTGTGGAATTATTGAAAGACCTATGGTCAGATCTATGATGATTACATAAACAATATTTTACATCGGATCTGCCATCATTCATAGATTCAACAATGCATGATGGACCATCATGGAATCAGAAAGTCAGAAAATGAGCTAGGTAGGACACCAAATGGTCCAATATTCCTTACCTTGATTTGTGACGATAACTTCAGGAAAGGCACAACATATGACGACTTCGCCAACTGCAAAATCTCGGTGATTTTCTTGACGCCAGGTTTATCCAACTGTTGACTAATACCAGATAAATCAGCACAGCGATTCTTCCAGAATTCGATCTCTTCAAGAGGGCCGGAATTTTCGGCGGTTTCAAATGCATCCTGGGAACTCAACACTTCTTTGATCTGGCGGGTCCAATGAATCATGGCAGCTGAAAATAAATGGAAAAGATTAAATCTATCAATCAATCAATCGAACAATCGAAAAATCAATTATCTTGTTTGGTCAAAGGCCTGCAATCCCATAAATTCGAAGAAAAGCATTAAGATTTATTCCCAGCTGTAAGTCTGGATTCATCCAGCTTGTCCATGGGGCATTTTCATTGTACTTACTTTCAAGTCGTTGGACTAACTCCTTATTTTTTGCAGCGACCTCAGAGTTGAACTGTTTGCCTTCACTTGGCACATACAGGACGGTTTTTCCCTCCATTTTCCAGCGGGTGTCCGTGAGACTTGCAAGAAACTTGTGCAGTTGAGCGGAGAAGTCATTCTTGATACTGTCGGGCCACGACGTATTCTCGAAAAATATCGGCGCATAAATGCCCATCATGAGTCGGAGCAAACTCTCAATATGATTAGCTCGGACTGTACCATATTGGACTGTCTTCAAAAATACATCATGAGAGATTGGCCCCTCCTGTTTCTCGGTCTTGATAAAATACGTCAGCTGGTCGACACTGTGCGTGGGGATGTTATGCTCCATGACTAGTCCGTTGATCGAGTCAAGGTACACGACCAAAAGACGATGGGAGTTCTCGATGAAGATGTCCATCATGTCATCATGTTTATCTTGCCACATCTCATCGGTTACATTTGGAAGATTGATTCGCTGTTTGATGAGTTCTTTCTGTGAACAGAAAATTAAGAGATATCAGTAAATAGATTCAGGAGTCGTCAATTACGATTTATTATATGCAGTTGCCAAAAGGGCAGGTGCTTCGAGGCCAAGATGTCTGCTTGTCCGTAACAATTGGACAGTTGCCTGGCAAAACTGCTGCTTTCAATTAGAAATCAACCTCTTCCATAGTCCCACTGAAAGAAAATTCCATGAAGAACACTATCAATTACAGATAAACAGAATAATTACCACAGAAACTGTTGGTTTTTCTTCCTCCTTGGTTTCTTCCTCCTCTCCATCTTTTTCTTCACCCTCTTCCACTGGGATGATCTCCCCATCCGTTGCTGGTACGATATCTCCTTCCTGACCTTCAGTGGGCGGAAGTGGGGTCCCAGGGGCAGGGGTCGTAGCAGCTGGTAACAACTCATTACCTAGAAAAGAGTTGACAATGAAAAATGTTACACTGGAGCCACTCAGCCACACTGTATAGATTTCACTTCAATCAACAGTACGAATAGAAAAACTAATTATTCTTAATTGAACTACCTCAACGTCAATTCGCCTCTTTCCTGATCAGCACCCCCCCTTGTGGTGGAACATTGTAGTCAGGGAAAGAATAGTGAATTTATGGGGTCCGACTTTGATGCTTTCGGCATCATGTCATAATCAACAACATTAGCTGACCCCATAACTCATCGAAGTTCGGCCACTCCACATTAAGTGTTCGGCCATGCCACCGCAAATAGGCGCCCATCTGGAAGGAGATGAAATCAACTCACCATTGGTCAGCTGTTCCTGTTCTGCACCAGCAGTAATACTTGCCGCAGGGGACTGCGGAGGTTTTGGAGTGCTCCGCGCACTACTTGATTTAGATTTCTTTCCGGAATCTGACATTTTGCTGGCTGAAGTAAGAAAAACAAAACATTAGAAATGAATAGCTCCATCAAAATTATAAGCCGAGTGATGCGACGTCAGCATGCAACGGCAAAAATAGGACTCGGAGGCGACATCGTGTGACGCACATTCTTCAAAACCTTGCAATCGAGTCTGTCGAGCAGACAAGTCAACACAAATGGAGACTGTCAGTGTTGAGTGGGCCAACTTCAATGATTTCATCATACGAGATGTATTGTAGGCCTAGGCTAGATCATTCAGAGAACCAAACCGTGCATCATCATCAATGGGACATCATCGTACATTCGCGGTACATGAATTCATTTTTTATTCTGCATGCACTGCACTGCCGATCGCTGCTTTTGTCATGGCATTCGCTGACACTTACTCACTGCTATGTGTCTGTGGCCGTGCCCAGACTGACCAGAAAGAGAGGGGACTGTCACTGACAGTGTAGTCTGTACTATAGGCCTAGCATGCTAGCAGCTGGGCTACTCCGATGATTTGATTTGTAGGCCTACATGAAACATGTGAAAGATTCAGGAACTCTAATTATCGGCACCAATCTGTCCACTTACCACAACGCTCGCCAGTCTATAGCTCAGTGTTTTGTACTGTCTATTGATTGTTCTCAATATTCATCCCTTTTTATTGCTGCATAGACTCGTCAATAAGCCACAACCAGTAGTTTTGTAAAGTGAATTTCTTCACTTCCACTTCCAGAATGAATGTTGGTTTACCTTAACGACGGCCTTGACATTCCATTCGGCGGACGCACGCACCTGTTCGGGAATTTCCGTGATAATTCGGTTTCGGGTAATTTTAGTTCCACTAACTTTTCTTGTGTGGCGCTGCTAGTGCGTTACTGTGATACCTGTCAGGAGCCAGCATTGCCACTGCACTATGCGTGCATTGGTAGGGCTATTTAGTATTGCGGTCCATTGCGGTCACAATTGCCCAATTCCCGTTCAACACTATTTCTTTACCGTTGAACGGGAATGAATTCCCGTTGAACAGCATTTCATTTCGTTAAAACCTATTTCACTGCGTTAACCACTTATTGAAGTTTGAACGCTAAATAACAATCAACGGTTTTCAAATTGTACCTCAGCGCTACCTCGTTAAATGCTGGGAGTAAATGCTGGAAGTCAGGTTCTGGTCAATTTAAACGAAAGTATTTCCTCCCTAGTTCCCCTGCCGTGTATCAGTCTTTGCGGACAGCTATACCAAGTTCTGGTCAATTTAAACAAAAGAGCTCCCCTTCCGTGGACTATCAGTACTACATAATACGAATAGACGACGTACCCATGGGAGAAACGCTGGCCGATTTTGGCTTGTTATATAAACGACTTGAATGACAGTATATGTATTAGTAAGATAAACCGCATGATTAAACCAGGTTCATACTTGCTTAGACTTGATGGATGACGGATCTGCGGGAGCTGGTTCAGGGGTTCCAGCTGTAAATCGTCCCCCGCCCTATGAACGGGCGTGATTTTTTATTTCAGGAAAAGCCTAGTTCCAATTATTTAGCTCAGATGGCAGCACTTGTCAGTGACGGACTCTTAAAGATTCGGCAAGTGTCAAACGTGGCCCTATGTTGTACTTCTGCTGGGGAGGACCAAGTTCTCCAAATGACTATTGCTTATGAGACAGTACCGGCCTGGCCCCTTCTTACTGTAAGTAATAAATAACCTGCGAATTGACCATAAGGCGTCTCAGATAGATCTTACAAAACTCTTCAATGAACCATCATCATTGTCATAACTTTCTTTTTGCTCCGATCCATTTCACTCTCCAAAAACAGCCACTGGGCGAACCTCATAAAAGTCAGATAATCCGCAAGCCAAACAACCAGACACCAACCCTTCCGTTCAGGCAACTTATTTTTCGTAAACTCCTGTGAAATATTATCAAATAAAACACAGCAGTGTGAGTCCTTTCGACACTAATTGGCCGCTCTTCCGTCTACCAGGCTGATTCATCTTTTAGACAACACTACCCCACCTTTGGCTTCTGACTTCCGTTTCCGCTCCGTGCGGCCCCATAACAACGGGTTTTGTCGCGCCCTGAAAGCTGTTGTCACCGCGTGAACAAAAACCACATCTCACCTTCTTAACCGATGAGAGACGCGATTGTTCAAAGTTTTTTCCACAAATAAAACCTATGAAGATATATAGTTTGCAAACAACACCAGTTGTCTTTGATGCAGGGGATAACGTTGTGTTTGATTTTTCTGGCGCTTATTTTGGTCCGCGTCGCCGGAAAAGATCTTTGTAGCTAAATGGAAGAAGACATGGATCCGCGAGGCCTGAAAGCACTCAGCCAAGAGAGGCAAACCTGTGGGGGCCGGGTGACTTTTTAATGCAAAGTTTATGATTGTCCTTCAGAAATTAAATACTGTATAAAGATGGTACCGAGTGCGTATTAAAAAGGCTGTCATTCGTCAAACGCGAAGGAAACGCCGCGAAAGAACCTCCGATGAAGTCAGATTTGAGAGTAACGCTTATATTTTGTTGTGATATGTGCCCAGCTGTATGTGTCGCTTGAAAGTGATTTTTGTATCTGAAACTCTATAAAGCTATATTTCTTCGTGCTTTTCTGCTATGACCACGACCGCCCATCATTATAATCTTTCATTCCAACTTTCCCCTCGTTTCACTTTATAGTGGAGGTCTTCAGCCGCTTTCATGACTTTTTAAGTATCATCCAAACTTCAGCTTCCAAAATGAAAACTTCAAATTAGACCATAGACCTTTGCGATCTTCCTTGATACGCCAATATGGTCGGCGGTCAGAGAGCGACAAAGCCTTTGCTTGGTTAGACACGGGGAGTTTCTAGATCTCGATGATCCTTCAAACGACTATTGGGCCCCAAGTGTGCCTTGCACGATCCCTCAAGTGGAGCCTCCCCATTACCCGGACAGACAACGTCCAATTGTCATCAACGTTGAATCATCTTGGTCTCATCATTAACTTGTGTTGTCTGTTTTGTACTCTCGAAGACATATCCTCAAATACCAATTCTCCGCCGCAGGGTCGTACTCGGCGATTGAAATTCCTAAGAAGATATCGCGACTCCGCTTCTGCGGAGTGGTCATAATGACGTCTGCAATTATATTCTTCCAGCTGTGTGGTGATTCTAGCACTGCGGTAAAATTGAGCGATATTTTTCCTCTGAGGAAACTAGCCATGGCATTTTCTTCCAAACCATACCGCTACATTGATTCAAGAATGGTGCTCCAAGGGCCAGAAGGGGATAGATGTCAGAGTGAAAGGCTTCCTCAATGACCTGTAGGAGAAGCCCCGACCTTTAATTAATAATGGCGTTTTCTTTGACTCTTATCTTCCAAACGAGGCAGAAGATACAACATATTAAGCCGCCTGCAAGATTAAAGTGCTCGCGCATGACGCTCTGAATGATGTACTCCTCCGCGCAAGAATTAGATCCAAAGCGCGTGCTGAAAGGTTAACTAGCGCGATAAAATCGAGTTTAATTAACTCGTGAAATATGGAGTAATTATCCTACGTTTAAAACCTCTTTTAAAACGACTAAGAGCTTCGTGTTTGAGTTGAAGTTGTTTCAATCTTATGTTTGCAATCGGACAATCTCGAAAATTGAAAGGTGTCTTGATTAACTGTACTTGGTTTTCAGCAAGATTTTGATGACAATAATGACATCCTCAAAACTGATTATTTACGATTCAATAGTTTCAAAAGTGGAAGGTTCGACTATTTGAACTCGCGATAAACCACGTTTGTTTGTCAGTTAAGGGTACTATACCAAATATTTATTCCGGTTTCTATCTGATATTTATGTGATCAAGAAATCGAATATCATGTAGAATATTTACATCATTATTTTATTGATTCGTGGAGTCAAAAATGAAAAATTAGAATATTCATATAATGCATAATTATGCATAAACTTGTATGTTACTATTAATAGAATTGTGTGTTTACTTAACGAAAGAGGCTCAATAAACACTATGAATTCAAGTTCATTAACATCTTTAGTGGCCATTTTGGATTTTTTGGCGGCCATATTGGATTTGAAGCAAAATTTGTTGTGGCCCTGTGCTTGTTGGGAAAATTATGGGCAGTGTCAACTTTTCTTGTAGGATGTAATTTTGGAGCATATTTTCCGATATCAATAGAATTATTCAAAAAAACTCGGTTCCTCGAACAGGCTGTATCAGTCTTAGGCGATCATAGCCCGCGGGCTTGGCCCTCACATGAGGTGTCTTATCGCCCTAACAATAAACACACAATTGGTGATAATTCCGCCCTGTGTACTGCGACAGCCATTACCTCTCCCCGGTAATAATGCACCCTCAGTTATTATGCCGTAATTTTCGCAGCTTTTCAAATGGTTTTGAGAACGCTGTCTTTGTGAGAAGTTAATAAGGTGGATCTCGGTGACACGCGCATTGTCAGCTTTGACACGCAAAAGGCCCGCAGTGGTCCCGCGGTGCTATCAACCATTCAAACAGAGCTATTACTCCATTTTAGCACTATAGCTAACAGCCCGGCCACTTTGTAGGAAATGTACGGGGTAATAATAATTAAAGGTGCCAGTATTTTTAGGAAAATAGCTAGATTATCCTGCAGGTAGCTATCGGTTACAAATTGTCGTGTTTGGTTCCTGTGATGATAATTGAAATGATAGTCCTAGCTTTGAGAGATGCTACCTTGGATGCGAAACAAAAAGGTTCCTAAATATATTTCATTTGTTTGTTGGCGTTCGTTTCTTGCTAGATGACCAAGTAACTTTATGATGTTACATCTTTCTCAGACAGATTTTCTGCAGTATACACATTTCAAATCTGGCGCATAAACTGCGAAACTTTCAAGGATTTTTTGTAAAATATTAGAAACTCGCTAAATTGATAGAAATGTTACGTTAAACCGCGTGGTGTCATGTTTAAAAATTCTTTAAGGTCACCGCCCATTCGCGACATCCACCGACCTGAGAATTTGATGCTCTCTTCGAACGCTAATGTGTAGAAGAAGTAATGCTTACAAAAATGAAAACAATCCCATGTATTCATTTTGTAAGAACGCGCTTATATAGATATATCCTGCGTGTAGTGTTTCGTGCAGAATACTATCAAAATAACTCAAGAGATACAATTATCTTTAGTCTGCGCAAAATATGAGTTTGTCACACTATTGTAACTATTGTACCGCAGGGAAGACGATTATTACTATCTCGGGTTACGCATGAGATCAGTGGGCTAACCCTTTAAGGGCGGTAGCTATTTCAATTAGCAAGAGAGAACTCTGAATTTGCCAGTTAAGTGATTTAAGCACGTCTGATGGCGATTTGTACATGTATCTCTGACTATAGTTTGGCACCACCTCGGATGTGCTACCGTCGCATACAAAGCGTTATATCTTAATATACACAAGTCGATTTTTTTCATTAAAAATCCCGGCATAACTTCCAAAAAAAATTACGATTGTTTTAATCAGGACTGGGAAATAATATCAAGCCTATCGAATATATTTGTGATTTTTTTCGACCTTAAATCGACGATTGTACCCCGATTATATCGAGCGTACGTATTCCGTGCGATCGCGTACTCATTACTAGCTCGGCGAACAACTGTTCAATGCACGTCATACCATTGGAGCCAGTGTTCGGAGTTAGTGCGCAACTCTCATAGTACACCGCAGGTAGTATGCATGGCGTTATAGAGCCCGTTTGAGTTGTGGTCAGTGAAATGACCCGGCTGTACGTGCTTGCTGTAGGGTATCTTTTCGTGTCCATATATGTATAAACTAGGTCAGGCGTAGGAAACGGTTACGACCTTACTTCCAGAAATTATGGCTTTATTTGATAACGAATATTTTGGTAACCATAAAAATCGTCGGGTGTGCAGAAATCAAGTAAAAGTAAATTAGTCTAAATAATGTCACTACCACGAAAAAGATATCCACGTATTTCTTCAGTATCGTGTCGGTGATAGCACGAAATATCGAGCCGCTGAGAAGAACAAAGAACTACTGGAAAAGACAAGAAATACCGTCTCTCTTCACCAATGAGTGGAACCTTAAGGTGAGCACAGGTGTCTGCCTTGCAGCAGATAATGAAACCACCCGAGGAACTGTCATGCTCCAATATAATTAAGGAACAAATAACAATATGTCATACAAAAGTCGATAGATTTGGGAAATCTCAACATAGAAATCCATTATTTCTTGCCGTCTTAATTGGCAATCTGGCCGTGTTAATTCGGTGGGTGATACCTTAAGGTGCGGCTGGTGTAGCTAACTCTGACACGCTACGGGAATTCCGGGTCTTACTATGAGCATCTGGCTGTCTATGGAGCCACATAAATCCATACTTGTATCATTGTATCACATTTAAAGTCGACATTACGTTATTTGGACCCTCCCCTCACAGTTAAAATGACAGAACAGAACCATAAATAGAACCAGATACAATAATTCGTCAGAGTACAATAGGGCCGGATACTTCTTCCAGGGTTTGTTTCTACGTCAACACCAGTACAAACGAGTACACCGCGTGCGGATTGTTTCTCTACCTCATCGGGCGTAAGTTGAATAACGGCACGCCTGTTCTTAATGGCTGAAATGTGCCTTGTTCTGATCCAGGTGGATTATCTACCTAAGATTCCATAATGAACACGATGGAACAGGATCCTGGTAAGATCCCTTGGTTCAGCTGAAAACGGCCAGTGAACAACTCGAGCAGAAATATAGCAGACCCACGCGCACTATAGGAAAGGATCCAATACTCATCAACATTCGAACCTTCCTGAAAAGCCTTTCAAAGACTTCGTACAGGAAACCCCGCGCATTGTCTTTCGTGATGACAAAAACACAAAGCCTATTAAGTGAGCATGTTGGATGGATGATGGGATCAGTGGAGCAGTTTATCATCCCCTTGGAAGGGATTCATAAGATAACAAGCGTCTTATCGTTGGCTATTCATTAGGAGAATGCATCCTGTGTATGGCCTCTTGTGCCGGGTCAAATGGCGATGACGATCTGGTGATAACGCCATACAGCTTGATCAAACACACCAGCCCCAAAGCAATTAAGTATTAAAGCTCGATTGCTGGTGTGCAGCCGCAGACTCCCCTATTGCATCCGAGACATTCTAGTCGAAGCAGAAGCATTCTCGACTGGGCATCAACCAGGTATTCTGACGTTATCTAGTTCAGCAGAGGTATTCAACTTGCAGCTGATCCTCGAGGCACTAGCATTCTGGTTGTAACTGGTCAGAGGCATTCTGGTTGTAACTGGTCAGATGTATTCTGGTTGCCGCTGGTCAAATGTATTCTGGTTGTGGCTGGTCAGAAGTATTCTGGTTGCAGCTGATCAGAAGTATTCTGGTTGTAACTGGTTAGATGTATTCTGGTTGCCGCTGGTCAAATGTATTCTTGTTGCAGCTGATCAGAAGTATTCTGGTTGCAGCTGATCAGATGTATTCTGGTTACAGATGGCAAGAGGTATTCTGGTTGCAGCTGTTCAGAAGCATTCTGCATGGTTGCAGCTGATCAGATGTATTCTGGTTACAGATGGCAAGAGGTATTCTGGTTGCAACTGGTCAGATGTATTTTTGCAGCAGAAACGAGCACATTCTTGGTGTCCAGTTCTAACATTGGTGGAAGCATAAGTATTTTTGCAGTTGAAGCTCAAAAGCCTGAATGAAAAAGGCTAGGTTACTACTCTAATTCGTTTGTCAGATGTACCTTTAAGAGCGGATGAGATGCTGGTTGCAGATAACCTTCAGTCTCATTGGTAAAGGGTTGCTTGTGAGATAAAATCACCCGAATTATTCGTCATTTAATTCAACCAAAACCATGATGATCAAAATTTTCTGAAGTTGTGATGTTATTTTATGGTATAATGGGTATTTTGAAATTAATGAAATCCCACAAAGTCTTGATAACTCACGAACAAAATGGATTTACCGTGGAAAATATCGGGGAGTGATGGGCTTGTGAAGCAATGCATCACAGCGCCATCAAGGCGTGAAGGTTATCATTCAAAAACTTTGGCGTTGAACCACATACCATTGCATACATGTTTGCGATTTTGGCTCCAATATTTCAATTACTCGTCCTAATTAGCACTATTTGCCTCAAACCACTGCGCGGATAGGTTGACCACTCATTCGCAGATTCTCTCGTCAAACGTTAGTACGCGCTTCTGATGAAAGTATTTGGTGGAAAGTAATCACATACCGTCATCGTCAACAGCACTTCTTCATGTCTGGCCTCCTTGAAAACTACAATTTATTGGGTTACACAAAATCCTTCCGAGGAAGTCATCTTCAGCAGATTGATAAATTAACAGCCGAGACGTGCTAAGATGGGATTTGTCCTAATTACTCGCGTCTTAAGCGGTGTCATGCCCCTTTAATTGTGACAGGATACCGAATATGATAACAGGAAGAAGACGTGCAGGTGCGACCATTCATCCGAGGGAGCCCTCCATCAGATTAGCACATTGTGTGACAGGCTACGTTATCAACTTGACTGGATTAGGAGACAGGGACTGAAAGGGAGGGCACAATTGAACATGCTATTGTTACTATTGGGACTGAGTTGTATCGGCGAGAGGGGAGGGGGGCAATGGAAAGTTGTTGGGACAGGGTAGGCTGCAAGAACAGGTCACATCTACCGAATTAGCATAAACAAGGACAAAGTCGCTGTGGCGTAGGCTTCCTCAGCTGGGCATAGTCTCGAAATTATTGACAGTTTCAAGAACGCGTTTTTCTCTTGGTCTTGGAAGATGTTTTTATTGATATAATGGATTAAACCACCCACACAGTAAAAACTAAAGAAATGTAGATCAAACCTTTCGAAACCGCTGTTGATGATAAATAATATTGAAATTCCCGCCTGCCACACTTCAGTCATCTCATGTTAACAAGAAACCATAGAAGTAATCATCATCATCATCCCCTTTCTTTTCTCTTTACATCCGATACGTTCACCGATAATCCGGTGTCCAATTTATTGCTCAACTCAACCGTGCTCTAATCACCGAGAGAAGACCAGAAGTCAAGATGTTTCGCCTCAGGGATGATCAGGCGTGAAGCGACCATCTTCACCGGGGCTCGATGCGTCTATACGCAGTGAAGCCAACTGTGCTTCGGTCCTTTTGCTTTGAATTATCTCGAGATCGAACCCCAATAAGACAATTTATTTGTCGTCGCTTTTCTATGGTGATTGTTTCCAGTATATTGATCTTGACACAAGGACTGTTGCCGTATTATTACAATAAATGACCACTAGAAGAGCGTCACTATTTTTTCATTCTTGAACTTCCGTCCGAAAATAGGTATCTTTCACTTTCACGATTGCCATCATCTTTTTATTCTTTTTTACTTCGGCCTTTCAACGACGACTCCCCGGTCTCTCTGTGAAAGAAGTGGAAAAGCCGAGACAATTTTTTTAGACTAGGCCTAATGATTTTCTGGGCTGAAATCCATCTTTCTCCTGATCAGAAAATAATTCGGTGAGATAACCTGTCCAGTCATTGTGCACTCTGATACACTTTCACAAAATGTTCCTCATGACGACAGTTGGCGTTTCGTGCAATATGTTTCATGATCACGTGCTCATTTTTCCCTTGTGGGATGAGCAATGTGGTCGAGTCAATTCATTTCATGACTAGACTCTGCGTAGGCTGCATCGCACTCACAATGCACTTTCTCATCGCCGTGGAAATGCTGGGGAATGTCCGACTATTGTATGACAACAACCCTTCTAAAGTTTGCTTTGCTTCTCGCACACAATACCAACCAAGACTGGACAACTGCTTTCTTTATAGCGAGAAGAAACAACCTGACGCCTGTATTCTTTGGCATACTTTGATGCATTTCTTCAAGTTACATCTCAACAAAGCCTCAAACAGCCCACAATGTGATTTGACCTTTTTCAATTCTTCGCCTTTCATGTTTTACGTCACTGAAGCAGCATCAACTATCATTTCATTGTTGGTACAACAATCAACCGATGATTCAAACCTTTTCTGCCGCCTCGTCGAATGACACATGTAGACCTAGCTTTTTTTTTCAACCTGGTCTTCAATATCAAAGGCTTCGAGGTACTTCAAACGCGCTTTGTAGACGCCCAACATGAACTGTGTCAGTAACACAAGTTATGACATGTAGGCCTAAAACGAAGTATATTTCTTAGCTTTTCATACTCAAACTGGATAAAGATTGATCTATCGTAGGTTGACTTACAAAAAGGACTTTGCTCAATGTTAGCTTCGTATAACAAGGATCACGAGACAATTTCTCAATCTTGATAACGAGTGGCGTTTTCTGAACAGGACGTGACGTCGTACAAAAATAGAAGGCGCTACCGATCGACTCATTAGCCAGGCGAGTCGAACTGATCACGGAACCAGTCATTCTTCCAAGGGACAATCATCAGACGCATACAACACTAACAACGTCATTGAGAATCCTTGATCAGTGATATAAGCGGCTTACGGATCAGAACCACTCCCGGCCACGGATACTTTTTCAAATGAATCGACTAATGCTATAGTGGCTTCTGTGCGCCATTAATTGGATTGGTGACAACGATGTTCAGGTGGCACATGCCTTCTAATTATTGGGTGACAATAATATTGTTTGTATATCTCCCATTCACCTGAAGGCATTTAGTATTAACCCTGTAATTATGACAGATGATATTCACATTGTAAGAAATGTACTCCATCAAAGAAGACGCTGATATCGATACGTATACGGAATTAAACTTCTCCGTCCAGAAGGCATCAAATTTGTGATGGCAGATATATGAATTATTACAATTACTGGCGAATGATAGGATGCTAAACGTGGCGACGTATAGCGGCGATTTTGGGTATTTCCCGCTGTCCCACTTCAATCTCAAGCCCTTCTGAGTGGTGTATTTAAAACACCACCTTAGAATCCCTTCTTTTTAGTGGCAGAATCCTCTCATTCTTCTTATTCGTCTTCAGCGTTCGCACTGCGTTATGAGGTTCTTTTTACAGGAAGTATTCCTCCTCCAAGGCGGGATGAGCGTATCTACGTGCCACTACGATTAGGCACCAGTTGGGTCTATTGGCCCAGCGACTCCGACTTTGGCCAAAGGTAGAGTCCACGCAAGCTACTCATGTTACTCACTTAATTGGATAGTTTGCTTACCTGGCATAGACACCGTACCAGACAAACTAAGAAACATCGGTTTTACATCTCATTCGATGGACTGTGACGAGCTAGGGAATTCAGTTCCTTGAAAGCTACGCGAGTTCAAGTGGCGGTAATTTGGTGACTTTTTCCGAAAGTGGCACCCTAGGGCCATGCCTATACTCCCCTTTTAATGAATTAAAGGTACAAATCTCCAATGACTGAAACCCGATCTGATCATCTGGTCATAGTATGTGACAATCAGGTGATTACTCGAGAGCCCAGGTGGACAGAGGAAGCCATACAAAGGTCTATTCTGACCCTCTTAATAAGCAGCTTCTCTTATGACAATGCCTCGTCTAATGGACTGCTGGGGAGGCTGGAAGCATCACTTGACCCTTAGGTATCGGTATGGTCATCAACAATTACATCAATAGCGACAGCTCTCCGGAGTACTATCTCAATGACTGAGTACGCTGGTAAACCGTTCATAGGGACACAACGTGACCAAGACGATTCATTTTAGCCAAGTTCGTTTAAAAAATCGGAATTTAGACTTGAATTATTTTCGATTTTGACAATTGCAGCCAATGTGAATATCGATTTCAATAATGCCAAAGATGAATTAAGTTCTTTGGGATGTCCAAGTCGATGGAGGTAAAAAAGTTCATAAATTGTCAGGAGGAAAAAGTAGGCCTCGTCGAGATTCGAACTCGAGATCTCCTGTTTACTAGACAGGCGCTTTAACCAACTAAGCCACGAGGCCGGTTATTATGGTGAATATCGATTTCAACAATGCCAAAGATGAATTAAGTTCTTTGGGATGTCCAAGTCGATGGAGGTAAAAAAGTTCATAAATTGTCAGGAGGAAAAAGTAGGCCTCGTCGAGATTCGAACTCGAGATCTCCTGTTTACTAGACAGGCGCTTTAACCAACTAAGCCACGAGGCCGGTTATTGTGGTGAATATCGATTTCAACAATGTCAAAGATGAATTAAGTTCTTTGGGATGTCCAAGTCGATGGAGGAAAAAAAGTTCACAAATTGTCTGGAGGAAAAAGTAGGCCTCGTCGAGATTCGAACTCGAGATCTCCTGTTTACTAGACAGGCGCTTTAACTAACTAAGCCACGAGGCCGGTTGTTATGATGAATATCGATTTCAACAATGTCAAAGATGATTTAAGTTCTTTGGGATGTCCAAGTCGATGGAGGTAAAAAAGTTCATCAATTGTCTGGAGGAAAAAGTAGGCCTCGTCGAGATTCGAACTCGAGATCTCCTGTTTACTAGACAGGCGCTTTAACCAACTAAGCCACGAGGCCGGTTGTTATAAATGCTTTGGACTCTTGTATTTGGTCGATCTTAAACAATTGATTGACCACATGTGTTACTTCATATTCACATAGCCCCCACAATGTAATTATTACATATATAATTATTGATTGGGAAATCTCAGCTTTTACACCAGAACCTCCATTGTAGTTGGAACGCTTCCAAGTTACAATCGTAGATGGCTCTACGGGAAACAAGTGCGAAATTTAAAAATAAGGATGTGGCGAACCTGTCTCAGGTCTGTCCTGATATCAATTACGTGACGGGCGGACCTAAAATTTGAGATGGTAACGGATGGTATATAACGCGAATTCAACTTTCAGCGCCGGGTCGCTTCTACGACAAACTACTAAGAGAGAGTGGGAAAGGAATGCAGCGCTATAGCTCATGACGGAAAATCTCGAAGAAGAAAAACGTCTATATGGCAAGATTTTGTTAAATGGAAGGAAATCTTAACTCATGCACTGGAACGACTTTTTCTTTCTCAAGCTGTGACAATTAAGTCCATATCACTCCGAAAGTCGTGGCATAACGAATTATGGCAGAAGCAGAAATTATCAATTATGCGAATTTAAATCAGCCTCACTTTCTTTCCATTACACCACTGTATTTCCTGTCATTGACTGTCATCCGGTTCAGTGCGCTCAATTACGCATGCGCCAATCTAGCCGTGGAATGATGACTTGGCATCGTTTGCAGGGGTCACATGGGAGTTGTCGGTATTGACACCTTTCCCAGTAATAAACGACGGAAAATATGAAATAATGCGTTGGTATTTTAACATCAAAACGCTCTGTTGGTTCCCAATTAAACAGAGTCAGACGCCGTTCAACCGTTGATTTGCAGGAAACCATAACGTCAAACAGACAATGCGAAACTACCGTAAGAATCAACGGAAGAAAGCAATCTTGCAATATGGCGGCATTCAGGAGTTATCAGTGAATTTCCCCAACAAATGAGATAGCATTTATCCCTTGGTTGCTGGTTTATTTTCGCATGTAGGCAGCTTATCAAGCGTGAAAAGCTCTAATCAGCACCAAGCAATCAGTCTGACACTATTACCAATGATCTGAATGACATGTTTGGGCAAATAGTTTTATCATATTCCCGAGCGACCCTCGAAAGAACCAAGAAAATTGTAAATATTCTGCTGAACAATTAACACCATTAATTGCGCGGGTCACGATAAAATCCCGATTATTTCTAGAACACCGGGTCGAAAAACGCCGTTAATGGTTTTTAGTGCTGGTGATTATTTCATTTCATTCTGACACTTTAGATGACAGTTTATTGACATTAATATTAAGCTTCAAACAATTCACGCCAATGGATGCCTTCAGAACCGAAAACACACAAAAACGTTACACCTCTCGTTCGAAAGTTGAAATAAGAACATCTTCATCGTCTCGCTGAATATATCTGTTCAGGACAGTTTGGTCGTCACTTCGTCGCACTTCATTTCACTGATGACCTATCTATCCTCAAACTTTGAAGCAAGCGCCGGATCTGAACTCTCAAATGCAAGGTAGTAGGAAATTATAAGATTATTAGATATGTCAAACTAAAAGTGCGGAAAACTTCAACAAAGCACCCATGAAAATCTTCGCCCTTTTGCAATTGTCTGGAGTAGCTCATGAGATGTAATGGCTTTTTAATCCTGATGATTACAAACCAACTTAGCCCCAAAACATATGACGCACAGTCTACTAAATAATGCATCCATTTGAAAATTAAATTTTAACTTTGAATACGTTATAAATAGACCTACTCGGCCGTATGCGCTGGGTCTTTGTTGCTTTCAGAAATATTATATTTAAGTCAAATCCTGTTGTGATAGCGAAACGTATTTAATAATTTCGACTTTGTTGATGAGATGCGAACCATCACTCGTTACTCAATTCGATAAATCTCTAAAATCCTCTCAATTGTCTTATGTCACAAAAGATCACAACAAAAGGAGAGGCGCGTGACCTTCCGTTTGGCGAGTGGTCCGCAGAAACGAAAAGCTTTGCTATGACTGGCTGCAGTTGCGCGATGGCTTCAGGTGGTGAACAATTTAAATCTTTAACTTAACATCGTTGCGCTTATATCTGTTTTACGGCCATAAAAACTGAAAGCAGCCCCTTGGAAAACTATCCGTACCACACCTGTCATCCAAACTTTTGTCAGAATATTTGTACTAATAGACCTGTCGGAACAGGACTCAATTGTCGGCGAAATATCCCCAAACAAACCATGATGAATGCTTCCAATTTCGCCTGGCTTCCCCAAACTCGTCCCACAAAAGTAGCCACACTCTTCTGACCCATTCTCTCCCTTTATATACATTGTCCCTCACCATTGCACTCAATTAAACCCTTGTCACAGCCACAATATCCCGATTCCCCTGCCCCAAAATTTGAATGACGTCCGTCGACTGCGCCTGATTGCGTACCGGTTCCTCGAAGCCCCACCGCGCCTAGTATTGTATGCCCCGTTATTGGTCTGCGATGGAGCCTTCTCGCGGGGATATGGTCGGCGATGGAGCCGTACTCTTGGGAACTTATCTTTCAGTTTTACATCAGCGCGGCCTTTATTCTAAACCAGCTAGCTGTTACACCATCCCGTGGGCGAGTTTATCAGCGAAAGCACATAAGCGATGTACATCCGACCACTGACATCATCGGAATCGTGATAACAATGTGTCACCTTTGCTTACTTAATGGAAAGTTGAAAAAAGCTAGTTTCACTTCTAGGTTCAGACAGAGAACCCTGCAGCTTTGGATATCTCCGCATTCGTCCGTTGCCATCTCAGAGATAGCGCTTTGAGAACGGTGTGGTAGCGCAGTTGCTTCTTCTACATTGCAAACCTAGGCAAAACTTGACGAGTTTCACCACATACTGCTCAATGTAATGAAAGCAGTTTGGCCGGGTCTGACCTGTGGAAACATCTACAGGCAGATTGGAGACTGAATGGGAAGAAGACTCGTGATAGAAGCCGACACGCAGAGGACTAAGTTATATTTTGAGGCGAGACCGCATCTTCGGTCGTTTCATCTCCATCTCGTTGAAGACGCAGGTACATATACGCGTTTACCGGCTTACCATAGCTTCGCCGACTGAGCATAAGGAAGTCATTGCCTTGTCCCGTTAACGCATCCGGTGTTGGCAAAATCTGTAAAGAACGATAGCTGAAATCGGCGTACCAGCAAGTTCAATCGCACGGAATGACCTCCCCGCTCTCTGGTCCAGGCACCGATCTGCCCATCAGATACGTTAGGGACGAGTCCCACTGAGTCGTGCGATCGGACAGAGAGATCGACCATCTGTAAACTCTCCCGGACAGTTTCGGGTCACTGCAAACCCTCCCTGATTTGTTTTGTTTTACTTTGTCTGCATTTGTCGCTTTCTCTCAAACCACATCTGCCTGCACTTCGACAAGAGGAAATAACATTATTCACTCCTGACTTCGACAATAGGGTTATTAATTAAGAACATTTATCCATGCAGATATGCCTGGGACGACTTGGAATAACAATATTGTCAAACTTTGGCTGGTACAAACGTCTTTGGGTCAGGGTCATGCAGAATTAACTTGGGTGACTTTCTGTGTCACTACGGATGACACATTTACCTTTTTGGTACCAATGAGGACACGCCAGATCCATGGCCACGCCCGTGGTACTGAAGTTCACTCCCTGATTGATATTTTGTTGTATAAATGTTTGATATAATACCAATGTTGGACGGTATACCCAGATGGTTTAAGCACTATTGCCCCCTCCTCGAGCTTCGACCAGCACTGAGACATTTCGAAAAACTCATCAATTTCTCTCGATGAAGTTATTATAAAACAGATTGTGCCATTAATTGTTTCATGTCATTGTCAACAATTGCGTCTATTTTCATAACAGAATGTTAGTTATGAACAGAACAATGCAGGTTTATGATCCAGTTTACCCATAGGAAATGGACTTGAGTTTAGTGTTGACAGTGCAAGATAACCATTCATTTCGTTAACGGGGGCACTGGCCGTAGAAAGGTAGTATAAAGCCGCGATTTAAGGGCATATTCATTTCAGTTTGCTTAAACGCGACGAGCGGTGTTTCCCAAGTCGTCTGGAGACTGTCACAGAGAATATAAATCTGTCCGAGTGAATGTTGCAATCCTATTGTTGGACAAGGGATAACCAGCGAGAGGAAATTACTAACCAATGCGCGTAGAATGAATGGAAAAATAATGAAAAATTAATGTAAATATTTACAATTATGTGGTGTTATAATGAGTTTTCTCTTGCGCGATTAGGCAACCGATGTCTATTGGAGATCACTGACCGGGGACATCCACGTTACCTGTTCATAACTGAG
Organism: Lineus longissimus; assembly: GCF_910592395.1. Classification (NCBI taxonomy): domain Eukaryota; kingdom Metazoa; phylum Nemertea; class Pilidiophora; order Heteronemertea; family Lineidae; genus Lineus; species Lineus longissimus. The sequence goes on from NC_088317.1 coordinate 2,499,220, forward strand.
CAAACTCGTGATATTTTCAGTTATTGCGAATTTAGGAGGAGGCATTTTGGAGAATCCGTACGTGTATACCGAAGCGTGCTTGTTGAGTCCCATGTTTCGTTCCGAACAAGATCTGCAGACTAAAATCTACCGCGGGGGTCAATTTGATTCAGTGAATTATTGACTTAGCCCTTACACTAAGAACCAGGAATAGTAATTCACTTGAGAATCGGGAATAAATAGTAAGAAATAAGTAGCCAACTTCAGGCTGGTACACTTCAGACATGAATTTCGATGGTAGGACGTCATACCCGCAATAAGCAAACTTCCTAGTATCGCTGGAACATGTAGTGACCGAATATGCGGGCGGCGATACAATTTTCATCAGCAGCAGCCAGAAGAAACCTACAACCTATAGGGTATGTCATATGATGTAAGCCTTTGGTGCTGCAAAATCATTCTAGTGTCAAAACCGTCATTGTGGCAAAACAAATGCATCGACATGTGAAGCCATAATGTCCGCAAGCTAATGACCTATTGCAATCACGTTTCTCAATCGGACAATGAGCAGAAACACTCAAAGAAAGACGGTGTAACGATATTTGCTGCGAAACTATTAAACCTATTCAATGCTATTCACCCGCCTTAATGGAATTTATTGTATAATATCGGTAGTGTTATAAAAATTTTACCCGATCATGAATTTTTAACGCCATTTTATACCGTAGGATAAACAATCGCAATGGGCGACTTCAGCAGCTATTCAGTAACCCGCAGCTTCCGGAAGAAAAAGACAAAACGTTTGTTCAACGTTTTGTGCACGATGTGAAATATTTGTAGCTTGAACAAACGGCGGTCTGTGCATGAAAAAGCTCCTTCCCCGGGCTATCATTAATTCATTGCATCCACAAATCCTTATGTTTTCATTTGATCGCAAATTTCTTTGTGATTTTCAATATAGTTTTCGTCTTCTTCACCACATCTACCGCTGGTTTCGCTCAATATTAATACGTCATGACTAAGGGATCACTAACCGATGCTATCATGCTGAAACGCTGATGGTTTTAAGTGAAACACCCAAGAAATTGACTACTTATATCTCGGCATATCTCTGGTGCCGGATATAGGTTGTGTTCCAATGCAACAACACTCCAGACATAAGCTTTGTTACACACAAAGCAACTCAATTACGAAACACATCTCAAGCCCTGTTTCCAGTAATGCCAAGCCAACGGAACATATCTCATACGTCTCCAACCCTAATTTTCAGTGGTACCAAGTCAACGGATCCGGTGCAGTGTTTACGTTGTTATCGTTCAGGTCCCCTCTTCTGGTTTAACCAACTAACATTGAGACAAGTGATTACGTCACGTAGTGCACAGCAGCAAATACCAATCAAATGTACCAAAGCGTTGATACCTGCAAGGTGACCTATTGCACCCCGTGGGCTAAGATGCGCAGATTACCCTCCATAAAATGCAGAAAACCTGAAAAGCAACTTCATAATGCAGAAAACGTGCTGTACAGAATCGGTTAAAAGACTATCATCAAAAATACCAGAACGTAAAAATAGTATCACATCCTGACCTCATAATGTTTAGCATCACGTATCAGCTGATTGGATTTTAGAAAAGATCAGCTAAGAGTGTTCATCCGACTTTTATTATAGCTGCAATTAGGGAAAATACGGCGTGTAAACCGGCCGTTAAGTGCTATAGAGTTTAGAGAAAGATATCGCGGGATGGACCTTATCAGAGGAATCCTCCCCAAGAGAGGCGATCAATTCATCTCGGCAACCCATAGGACTTGCCCAAAGCCTCTCAGCTTGCCATTGGCGTTTGAAATTAATTTAGAAAATAATGATTACATCCTCGAATCAGGATTCCTTGGGTTGTATTGTACGGTGTCACCGGGATGAATGTTGAATTTTGATGACTGCGGGACTAGGTTTTGTGCGGTATTGTCATGCGAAGATGGCACACGGGCGCAATTTGTAGTGCGGCGCGGTCCCTGATGAGTATTTCACTCGATCTAGCAGGCGTTATTTTCCCTTCTATGTTCAGTCATCTCATGAATGACAAGCTGGATCTTGTGATGATGATTGTTTTCATCACACAGAGGAGATATTGACTCTCGAATTGCGTTGCTATTGTCTCATCCTTAAGGAATATTGGCCAGGAATTAAATCGTGCGCCAGCTACAAAAGATGCTCGTTCAGAGCATTGACTTTCGTTTAGAGATGAACAATTCGCTTATAGGATTCATTTCTATGGGGTTACTTCGGCACCTTGGCCCGAATGACACTTATTTAAAGAGCTACGTCATGTATGCCTTAGTCTCCTGAACACAGCAGGGTAAGATGGGTTTTCATTCTCGTAAAAAAACGAGTGAATTCGATCAGAGAGCGCCCCGCTCTAACATACAAGATCTATCCAAAGTCAACTAGCGAATATTGCAGTTTCATGACCTGGTGGATCCTCACAGAACTGCAAAATCGGGGATTCCAGCTTCTAGCAACAACGGCAACTCCGTTGCATCGCAGTCTCAAGTACAAATCGCAATGGTCGCCGAGTCGTCTTTGAACGAATGAAAATTGGGTAAGCAATGCTTTCATAAGCATAAGGTGTCGTTTTTGAATCAGCAAAACGCACTTTTTGATCAGACCAGTCCCTTAGTATGCCAATCAGCTTTCAGAAACCCCGGTCGATATGCATATATCCCAGCAAGGTGTTGATTTCTTTGCGCCATTGTCTCAAGTTAATAACAAAAATAACGATTAGCCCGCAATATCGGCGAAACAAACAAGGAAAAAATTACATATAACGAACATTTCTCGAGCAACACAACTGATCAAAGTTCTGTGAAGACCCTGTGTATCGATCTATACCCCGGAGAGGTTAATCCAGTCGTGACGCCCGCTCCCCGAACGCCATGTATACCCCACCTTTGGCTGGCTATCATTCTATCTCCAATAAACTGACAATAGCTCATGATTCATCCAAACTCGATACCTCGTCGCTCCTGTGTTCTATCGTTGCGACTAAACCCTTGCCAATGTCGCTAATCTGGCCGTATTGTTCTTAACTCCCCTCCGCTCATTCACACTCTATAGCCAGTAATTAAATCTCTGTCTATTTCATGGAGCTTAATGCGGCATAAAAGAAACCCCATTATCGCCCTGAATGGGTTCATTCTTTCTCGGTCTCTGTGCAAGCCCGGCTACTGATGATAGCGGTCTTCCAACGAGGATAGCGCGATGCTTCCGACTCCGGAACTGATCGTATCGCAGTCTCACCGCCGGCCAGAGAAAAACGTCTTCATGGGCGCAAGACCGAAGCCAAGAGTCGACTAGAAGATAGACTGGAGACGTGAGCATAATTTGGTAAATACCCGCTGGAGCCAAGCGTGAGTTCCAGCGGCGGCAACTGCATCTTGAAAAGAAAGACACCAGGTTGTTGTCAATAAATGCAGTTCCAATCGATTCAAATCGGCAGAATAACACCTTATACATCTTCCGCGAACCCGGATTCTGTATTCTTGTGATTTAACGATTTATCACTTTAGACTTTTCGTAAGGTGACAAGTCGTAAATGGCGGAGGAAATTGTGATCATTCTCAATTACCGCGCGAGAAATCAGGGCCGGCTTTCCTCACGGCGTGGCGCGAATGACGCGCAGCGTTTATACAAGAGCCGTTATCCGGCCGGACAACCAACGGAATAATTTATAGGAATATCGATAAAACACAGCCGGACTCCATGCAGTCCTGCCAGTTCTCCGATGGTTTTCAAACAGTATTTGAATGAGGTAATTTGCTTCGAACAATACCGCACAATACTCAACAGGAGATGAAAACACGGACTGAATAGCGCGGGGAAAATTGAACATCCTTCGCACAATGGCGCTATATTAATATTTCATGGCGCGTATTGTGATGACCATAATTACACAGATTCCGTGATTAGCTTGGCTATTCTTCGCTAGAATGGAACCATATTGCGCAGGCCGGCAGCCTTTACGGAATGTAGACTCAGTTTCCTGGCTAGCGGCTAGTCACATTACGGAAACAGTTGCCTATCGGATGACCGTGTGTTGATAAATACAAAGCCGCTTTTTACTATAAGCCGCATAACAAATGGACAGTGGATGCAGCGGTGACATCTTTTTCACGCTCACTATTGTTAAAAAGACCGGTTACAAATATCACAAACAAAAGGAATTCGGAAAATCCCAAATTGGACACAAAATCAAAGTTAGAGAAGCCAATAAAACAACGCTTTCTCGCCGTTAGATTGAGCAATACGTTCAATGGGTACAAGTGCTCATTTAGGCCTCTCGCTGAGCCCTCAATGAACATACATCATGTTTTCAAATATTCTATCGTGACTATGCTCTGGTCATTTTAGCTATTCGTGGCGTGGTGGCATCCGACCACCATCTTTTTCTCACGACGGGAGGATTATTCTGAGCCACCAAGGATTAGTCCTGCCTCAATCTTCCAACTGAATCTCTGCAGGAATCTGAGATCCTCGCGAGAATCCTTAATATTGCCAAACAGGATCTCCCAAGGTCAGTGGCGAAACAGTAAAACAGTGAAAGTGTAAATCAGGTGACCAAATTGAGTCTTAGAACACATGTATAGCAATACATCCGTGTGAAGAAGGACCTTCTTTCAAATATCCCAACTTGTATTCATTCCTTATCTCTTCCATTTCGAATGATCATTCATGCTGGAAACGCAAAACTTTTCCATCGTTTCACCACTGTAACTTTTCATCACGGATAGAAACAACCGTTTAAATATTTACAAAACTTTAAACCGAGCAACACGCAAGTGCACAAATAATTCATTGCGCATCTTATTGGCATCATTTTTCAAAAATGGCGGTTTGATTTTACAACAATGGTAAATTGGAAGTCTTATTCCACAACAATGTGTAATTTGACTGTGCAACAATGGAAGTTATAAGGGTATTCTAGGTTAGAATAAATGTGGAATCGTCAGGTTTCCAGTTTCCCCGATAGCGTGATTGATTCCATAATGGAAGAAGCAATGTAATTGGACATGTCAAAATTTGAGATGTAAGGAAAGCGGTACAACGTTAGCAGCGCGGTACAATTGTTACGGCCCGCCAAAACACTGAGGGCGACTGTGGCTGCACAGTTGGCGCCATAGACGCCTCAGTTACCTAAAATTCAGTATTCATTAATCACTTACCAATGAGGATGAGGATGGTGATGATGACCAAATACCCCTTACTCCAAAAAAACATCTAAAATTGCACCAAGCTATAATTCTACCACCTTTACATTTCAATGTAGATCTATATGAACGTGACTCCCATCAGGGCCCGGTTTCTTAATCGGCGTTAGAGACAAGCCTTCAGTAAATTTCATTTCAAGTACATGTTTAGCGTTAGGACCTAACAATCTGTCCTTCGATTGTTATCTTCTCGGGAGTGTCCACGGGGAAGGTGACGTTGATCATGCGGGGTTTATTTGGCAGATTTTAGATTTACGTGCTCCCAGCTTGACGCTTGGTATATTATTATGGAAATTATGTTGTTCAAGAACTCAATCACCAAATGAGAGTCACATCGGCTTCAACCAAGACCATCACAATTTTTGATTAGACGCTCTCAGATCATCAATCAGAGCCTTTACATCATCACCATTGTCTCTCAGCCATTGTTACTGCGTTCTCGCCCCCAGAACCTTTTATCCTAATGACAATTCCTCCAGTGTCTCCACCGGAATCCATCTTACCCGGCTGGCATCTTAGCCTAAGTGGTTTTCCCCTGCTTTGTCCTGTAACAACCTGCAGAATGGCTGTTCTTAAAACCCGAATGGCTTCTTTGTCAAGACCTTGTCAATATAAGAATACGGAGTCACAAAGTGAATGGCCTCCTTTCGTGTGACTTATATTGTGGTGTTATCCCCGACACAGCTAAATGTCTTTGGCTAATGAAACACTCGGCCGTGACAGGAATGGAAAAACAAAACGACAAATAAATGTAAGTGGTGGGTCCTTGTAAGTGTCTTCTACCACATGATCGGTTTGTATCTTTCGAAAGAGCAAGCCGTAACTACGTAACAGAAGACTTTATACCGCGCGTGACCTATTCCACGGGGGGAAAATGGCGACATTTGACAAGTGCATGCCATTGAAGAAGACGTATATATGTAGTACATACAATGCAAATATATAAAACATAAAAGTTGTTCTTCTTTTTTTCTAAATTTTTTCCTGCCCTTTCAAATGGACACTGTTCATTGCAGTTGACAAAGTTGAAAATGCCATATTAACTAAAACCATCTTGAGAGACATAGAATTTAATTTGAACAAATGTTTATCTTGTTCTTGTTCATAAAGCGTTTGTTCTTAGTAAGTTATTCAAACACTCTGCCTCTCATCGGTTTGTGTTTATATGATTATGGAGACCATTCCCTGAATAGTGTTTACCATCCCCAGTCTCGTATTGTCTGCGATGAAAAGCGCATGAAGTAGATCGATATGTTGCCGTGACGGGTGAGACAATGGAAAGTGAAAGTGAGACAATACGATTCACTAAAACAATGCCCGACTCAACACCATCACCGCAGAAGTGGCTCGAAGTAGCGCAAAAGCAGAGAAACTCAATAAACAACTCAGAACTCTGCATCATAGAAGACACTTGAAAACCATTTCTAACTTAGGTATCATTTATTCATTTGTTGGAATTATCATGAAACAATTCAATACAACGGAACCACTATCTGACAACCGCCAAAAGCTCGAAATGGCCAACATTACTATGTGGCTGACGCTGAGAGCGCCTCGTCCACCGCGGAAGTGGCCCCTCTGCGTGGTGAGTGCCTCGTGGTTGTCAGTTTGGCGTGATCTTCACCATTTCGCTTTCCTGAGAGTGGTGTACACGTGTACTGCTGCACTAACCCGATCAAGTGAGAAAACATCATGATCACGGACATGCAGATATGATCCGTGCCAGGGTGTGCAACAAAAGTCTTCGTCATGACGGAATTCTTATTCTTGACCCATCATAGGTTCCATGACGAAGAAGGGCGGAGGTAGATTGAGGTAAAGTGTGTTCTAACAACTGGTTTTAAGCAAATGATGTGCATATTTTGCCCTTGGGGTTGCACCAGCTCAATGCCGCTTTACCTATCGAAAAAAGACTCTGAGTGGCTTTGAGTATAGCAGGGTATATATTTTGAAAGGAGACATCAGCGAACATTGTTGAAGTTGAACTCATTATTCATGTATGCTGCTTTTCATCATCGATTTTTACTTCTGAAACTTTTGATGTTTATTCTTGGTGGGAAAATGAACAACAATATCCTTTTGAGAATTCTTGCTATAAACAGGTCATTGTGTGTCAAATGTATCGCGGTTTTTATAAGTTTTGTTATAAGTTGCTGGATATGCCATGCCCCTTCACTATGCGTACTCTGACTGATCTCGATGTGTACTCTCCCAACGTAGTGCACCGTGTTTCTACAGGGTGGACCTTGTCTCCACCCTTAGGAAAAACGTGTCTCATTTTCACATGGAGAATACCTGATCATTTTCATAAAGGGATTGCATGAAATCAGAACACCAGACCTGAAGAGACAGCAGATACTGCAACAACCATACCATAACAAGCTGCAACAACCAGACCTGATAGTACAGCATATGCTGTCACAACCAGACCTGATAGACAGGAGATGCTGCCACAACCAGACCTGATAGACAGGAGATGCTGCCACAACCAGACCTGATAGACAGGAGATGCTGCCACAACCAGACCTGATGAGATTGCACATGCTGTCACAACCAGACCTGATAGACAGGAGATGCTGCCACAACCAGACCTGATGAGATTACAGATGCTGCCACAACCAGACCTGATGAGATTGCACATGCTGTCACAACCAGACCTGATAGACAGGAAATGCTGCCACAACCAGACCTGATGAGATTACAGATGCTGCCACAACCAGACCTGATGAGATTGCACATGCTGTCACAACCAGACCTGATAGACAGGAGATGCTGTCACAACCAGACCTGATAGTACAGCACATGCTGTCACAACCAGACCTGGCGAGATATCAAATGCTGTTACACCCAGAACCAAGGGCAGCAAGAGCAGATCGACACTTGACAATACATCTCAAAGCAAACAAATGAACGAGCTCGGTAGCAAAGATTACTTCGGAGCAATCCTCAACCCGCGTTCATGTTTTGAAACATACTGAACATATAAAGTGACCAGGCCAATAGGAAGGATAGAAGCCCAAGTCTGCCATGGGAATGAATAATCCGGTTTACCGTCCGAGAGATTTTAAAAGGTGGTGAGGCTCAAAAAGCAAAGATTAAATCAATATGCTTAACATGAGCATCTGATTTCCCCAACAAAATTGGTCGACATCGGAACTTCAGGGAAATTGCGGGCCTCACCTTGTTCTCAGTGTACACTTGTAAAAACGGCCCGGATATCTGGTGAGCTACATCCCCCTAACTACACATACCAGGTAATTATGTACCAATTAGGAAACAGTGACATTTACTATTGTTATTCCTACCAACACTCATCCTCTCTGAGCACTTTCAAATGTCCATAACTGTCTGAAGATATAAATTTTTAAATTTCATTCCTTTCATGTATTCAAACAAGCGGTGACAATGGTCGCCATGACTGGTATCGCTACGATTGTAGCATTTGGCATGTTGGGATTAAAGTCATTTGAATACGTCGTCCCGACAAAGAATAGTGAAAGCGACACACTCAAGTTTTGAGTTTAAAGTGCATGTACAGTACTTTCACCGACCATGTATATTTTAAAACGGTAAAAGGGCTTATGAACTACCCAGTTTTTACTTTTTGTGTCGGCCATTCTGTTTAATGGAAGGTATTTCTGAGGTATTGGGGTAATTATTTCTGTAGGTCCACAATTAGTGAAAGTTTGATGCATTCAAGTGAAAAGGTATTGAGAAAAGTTCTAAAACGGCGGCTTGTCGGCAATGTGAATTCGACACGATTCCAACTTTTATGAAGTGGTCGAATTGTGGAGGGAGCCTTTTGAATTTGCTGAACCTTATGAACTGAAATTTCAAAATCATTTGACGGGGAATAATGAGGCAAAGAAGGCCAGAATATGATTATAAGTTATGAGTGACATCTAGGAGAAACCTAGCATTGATAAGTGAAACATGGTCGGCAATTACCAACAGTGAATTCTGAAAATCTCGTGAAAAATTAACGCGTTGTTTTCAAGGTTTACACGGCGACTCGTAGTATTCCTTTGTGAACATTCTGTCACCGTAGCCGACAATCTTGTGAAGGATATATTGACACTAACACTCCCTAAAACTATGCCAAGAAACTACCAAGATATAAAGAGACATGTTTGGGATTGATTTCAAAAAGTTAGATATCTGATCCATTTCTCAAACCACAACAGACGAATGGAATTATAACACATACTTACATTTCTCAACAATCGTGAAAAGTTTCGATGTACTGTGAGCATGAGATACAGTGTATAGGATTGACCCCTATCGGCGACTTCGTGTAGCCTAATCTGAACGATACTTAGCTCCTGCCTGTATAATCTCCCTTTACAGCAGAAGTCAGTAATTTCAGTGGCGAACTGTCTTCAAACAATTCGAATCGGAGTCGTATTGAAGTGCATATCCGAACAAAAGCAAGACCAGCAACTTTTGAAAAGCTCACAACTTTTGTAACTGAAGCAACACTTGAGTTTTAATTGCGGTGTAGTATTTCTGGGGTAGCAAACTTACACCAAGTCAAATTCTTGTTAATTATTCATACATCCCTCTTAAGAGTTTTCATGACTCCTGGCGTTTTATTTGCGACAGAACTTCCTGTCATTTGGTACAAAAACCGTTGTTTCTCTTGAGGAAATTTGAATAATTAAATTAGGTTTGGATATTTGTTTTGAGACAGGATACGTACAAAATGCGTTAGTGGGTTGATATAGTTACGACCTTTATTTTTCAATCTCGCTATCTAAGTAGTATACCGTCAAGTAATGGAGTGACATAAATCTAGGCATAAATCACAAACTTTCCAAAAATTTTTATCTTTCCGGTTGACACCTTTCACTGTTCTTTTAGCTGATGAACAGAATATTCTATCTTATAGTTATGATCTTACATCTTTGTAAAGTTCATCCTCAACTTAATCACTTGCAAACTAGAAAAAAAGCACTGTTAGTGCTGCATTTATCGAATGAAGAAAAAAACACGAAAATTGAAAATCGTGGTGAAATGTTTTGTACACTTGGATATAGTAAGTTCATTTTAGTCAACTCTGGCATCTGCCAGGCGCACGGCAAGTTTGAAGAGACAGCTCAACCAAAGATGACTGTCGAAATGATATACGTAAGGACCCGGATGATGCATTGAAGTACCCGGATAAATATTTACAAAGGACGATGGGATTTTTTACGACTATCAAAAACCACTTAGATAAATTAACGTTTAACATTATCAGATTTGCCTAGGCTATACAGGCTAACTCAAATGATAAGGCGAATTTGAAGGAGGTCTCTTATGGCTCGATGGACGAAGGGTACGTTGGTCTTTTGTCGGCCCACAAAAGAACAATTTCATTTCGGAGTTCTTCAAGTGCGCGCCAAATCTACGGGTCTGACAAACGCAATAATGCAGTGCGGGAGTTTTTCGCTTGTTTGAAAGGAAATACATTTAGCCAAAATAAATATAACAAATGAACAACGCAAGCAATGCGCATCGTTTATTGTTTATTTTTCGCGATAACCCCGGGTCGGAATCAGTTGAAGGGCTAGGTATATTTGACTTAGGATCGGATAATTCTGGAGCAAAATGGCGCACAATGGGAATTGTGATAGGGTGAGATTGCATTTTGTCCGTCATTCAATTATATCTCTGTCCACATGAGTGGAATTATAACAAGAATTCAATATATCTTTCGCGACTTTAGAAATCGGATGTAGGAGACTATTTCATTTGGGATAATTTTGCAATGTCCGTTTGTTGATTGAAGAAATTATTCGTTATTGGAAGGAGGATATCATTTTTATTTTATTGAGTTAGTTTTCTGACACCGTTGTCTCTTTCGAACTCTACGAAGAAAAGATATAGGGTGATGGTGAGGAAAATGTATCAAATGCAATGAGAAATGAGAGAAGTGTTCTCATTGGTTGATTTGGGCCGGAGTCGCTACAGATACCCAATCAGAGGCCGTGAACATGACTGTTCGTTGTCACCAGCAAATACATGAGAGAAGTGTTCTCATTGGTTGATTTGGGCCAGAGTCGCTACAGATACCCAATCAGAGGCCTTGAACATGACTGTTCGTTGTCACCAGCAAATACATGAGAGAAGTGTTCTCATTGGTTGACTTGGGCCAGAGTCGCTACAGATACCCAATCAGGGGCCGTGAACATGACTGTTGGGTATCACCAGCAAATACATGTATGGCGACTGTCACAGAAATAAAAATTGCAAGTTAACCAAGTGCATTTTGTTTCTATGCAGAAATCTTTGTGAGGCTTTTACTTTCTAAATAAAAATGCATGAATAATTCAAAAGTAACTTTCGTAAAAAGTTTTGTTCGTATTCACTGCTATTTGATATTGTCACATAAGGACAAGTAAAAATGAAAACTAATTTATCGGCCCCGCCCGTAGTGAAATCACTTCCGTTCTTTGATTATGGGTTCTGATTGTACAAATCTAAATCATGGTTAAGGGGGTATCCTTCATTCTAGTGAGCGCTGCGAGAGAATGTAAAATTTGTTTTTACTTGCCTCAAGTTAAATTTCATTTTATGAACCTTTGTCACACAATGGGCCTTAGGAATATGTCGCCGGAGAACTTGTTGAGGGTATCCATTTATATCTGAATTGTTATAAACCATTGAGAACAATGAAATATACTCTTGCACACACTTTGAGACAGCTTATAAAACGACGTTGCTTTAAAAGTGTTAGTATATGTATTCATAATTCAGAACTCTTGAATTTCTAGCTTTGTTTCTCAGATTGTACAATTTATTTGTCTCTCAAACGCAAATGGGACTTGAACTGAGCTCCAAGTACATTACATTCCCAACTGTCACACGGACTGTGAATGAAAATATGTAACAGCAACAACACGAATGAGTGTTCCAACCTTGGTTGAACCCAGTCCAAATTTCAACGCTTGGGAGTGATTCAATCGAGAGTCGTCCGCAAGATTGAAAATGTGAACAGTTGTCAGAGGACGGCTGGGAAAAGATCCCACGCGTTTGTCGAAAAAGAAAGCTTCATTTCCGAAGAGATTGTCGACGTATAATCGGCACCCTCTGAATCTCAAAAGGAGGCAACGTAACCCTGTAAATAACGGATTAAAATCTTATGAGTTACGGACAGATTTGAGTCGTCTGTGCGTCGCACAACAAAACACAAGTAAGAAATTCACCAGGTGTTTATTTTCGACGACAGAGTACTATCTCTTGATGCGGAAAATGCTTTCGTTGTGGGAGCCGAGGCGGAATTGTGAAATGATAATGAAGAGCATCTTTGAATATGAAGAAGAATGAGATGAAACTGAGGTCAACCTGTTAAAGATTTCTTCACAAAAGGTTCCGAATCTTCCAATGTGTCAAGTCGGCCGCCATTGTTGTTTTTCTCATACCAGACGACGCATGTAGAGAAATTCTCAAGACCCGATTGAGAGATTCTCAAGAATGATAAATTGCGGCAACAAATACTTGAAGATGCGAACATCTCAAAGGATAATCGCTGCTTCCTTTATGCTACTGATAACAGTGGCAAAGTACCCGCGCATCTTATCCTTTTCATGGATTATTCGGCAATCATTCTGCCGCAAATAATACCTCCTTCCCACCGCTTTGAACAAAATAATACCAACACAGATTCCTTTTGTCAACTGATGCCATATTTTCCCAAAGTTATTTATGCTAAGCCACGCAGGTGACATATTTGATTGTTCACTTCCCTTGGCGGTGATAAAGGATGACAAAACCCTTTTCACGTGGACGGATCTTCCGACACAAAGCCGCGGACAGTCCCTTGTGAGTCGCCTCGGCCACCTCTACGCTTCACGGTCTCCGAATGACGATTTCAAGAGATTCTGATGAGCAGCTTCTTCCGCGAGTTCTCAAACATTGTTGAAAAATAGAATAGACCGTGATTTATAGTCAGCTTATGCAGCACGGTTGGACAGGGACAGATTTTGTTGTAGAGTGGAAGAGGGGCTATTGAAAAAAGTCGACATCTTCTTGAAACATGTTACACTATATCCATTTTGGACGAATGAAAGTGGACAAAACACTTTCATAATTGAGGATGTAATCGTCAATCGAATTGTCCAATTTGGTGACAGATTTGACGATATTCGTGGCGCGTGTATAGGAAGATGTTACGTAATCTGGAGGTCAGCCTTGCCCCTTTTGTTTTTGCGATTCTTACTGGCTTTAACAACAAGAGTTACACACGTGAAGTCATTTTCCCTTTACTGAGATGCCTATCTAGCTTCAACAGTACACCTTCTTCCCGTATCAACTCCACCATATGCACCCCCGTCTCTCGTTTCCCCGGTCATTGTCCCACTATTGTTACTCAACACGGCAGCTTAATTAGTTTGCATCCGGCGAGTGTTGTATATTTTTCTCCCCTTGAATACCCTATTATCCCTGTGACAATACCTGACCATTTGTCTGCAAAGCTATTGTATTATTGCCATTGTTTTCACTCAAAATAGTATAAACTCCAACTGGGAAGGCTATTATTCCGCGCGGGCATGTTGACTTATCCTTTTGTTAAAGCCACCTTAGAACACAGTTCAATAATCAGCATATAATATTCGAGTGGGACGGCTATTGTTGGTTATTATCGGAGAGCTATTAATCTGGTGAGACCTGAGAGTAGTTTTGTCGTCTGAGCTCGTGATATCAGTTTGCCCATTCGGGTGTTTCCGGAAATGGCTCGGGTGTTTTCGGAAGTAATTTGCGGTATCATTTTCAGCATCCGGATTTCTGTACGAAGCTACATGTATGCATACGCCGGAGGTAACACTACATGTGAGTGGGAAATGCCATTATATCAGCTACAAATGCCCCTCTGGAAAAGTGTTCAACTTGACGTATTGAAGACATTCAATGCCTCATTGATCAAAAGCGCGCTTACATAGAATCATCTATCGTAGGACAGTGATTCTAACTGCACCTTTACACATGTGAAAATGGAAAATGTGAAAAGAGTCGCCGCATGCTCATAGGGACGTCACAGTCACGGTGAAGGCAGTGCAATGAATTACATGTATTAGTGTGTGTACATGTATGTAACCATTGTTACTTCAGTCAATTACCACTGAAAACATACAGGTTAGCCGAACTATAAAGTATAATGCGCCTTTTCAAAAATCATTGAATCCAATGTGTCACCAAATTGATTGTTTTAATTATATTATTACCCTTCCTCTTTGGAAACATCCCCATTCAATGCTTTATTCTACCCCATCCAATTTTAACCGAAACACAATTCAACCAGTGTAACATATTTTGCAATCTGCTGTGTACTTCTAAATAGTTTAGTGATTTGCTCAATATGTTGTTACAATTTGGTTGTGCAGGTATTGTTAGTGATTACCAAAGGATGGACAGCAGGTGTCAATTGGCGACAGCATGCGCGTGCAAAATGATGGATGTTAGACAATTGGAACATAATGTGAATTCCAGTCTCTTTGTATACAAAACTGTCAAAATTGTCACTGAGCCAACATATACTTATCTTGCAATGACAAAAAATGTTGGATAAAATAGCCATGTCTGCCAATGACTAGTAAACACATCATGGATTAATGAAGTGATTTTTTTGTTTATTCTCAAATACAAATCCGTGCTGAAATGAAGTGCTAAGTAATCGACCGTGCGGTGGCTGAGCCGCCCAAAGAACGCAGCGACCCGAAGTAATCAATCTAAGACACTGCAATGTAGTTTATAATAACATTTATTGCACCCCCATAATTGGGGAAAAAAATATACAAGTACATTCAAAGACAGTACATAGTAGTTTAAACTTATCAGTACATAGTATAGTAAATTAAAATCACTTGAGCAAAGGCTTGGTCAGGGCCATATACATAAAAGATATATAATGAAATTAAAAAACTCTTCAGTAAGAGCCTGGTCAGGGCCAACTCAGTGCCCCCATTATTGTGAGTAGGGGAGCGGAGGAGAGATCGAAGAGAGTCCACGACTCCGTCTGACATGGGCGCGGGCTCTCCCGCTCTCTCCTCCCCACCCCTGTAAATAAAATGTCCACTGGGGAAACACTCGCTTTTAGAATACGCCCCAGCAACGTTCTGGGACAGGCAGCACCAGTTAAATAGATCTGCACAGAAGGGTCAATATCAATGTCACGGCTTCTTGATATAAGACATTTTGTTGAAAGAATGCATGTTAACCTTAACCAGTGCAATAGCGATCAATGTAGCGTTTAACTTTCAAATATCTACAAAATGTCATGTAGGTTCCTGCTCTCATATTCATGATGATTCCCACAAATACGGCATCATCTGTCAATCTTGATAATCCGATCCTCATTATGTTTGTATACATTGGCATGGAGCAAACAAGAAGAATACAAATGCAAAAATGTATGTGTTAATTGTTTAACAATGTAGCTTTGTCTCATATCCCTTTCTGAACCCATTAGCTTACAACGAAGAGGAAAGACTTTGCTCTATTTTCCCGCCTAACATAGCCATTATTCATACATATGCTATTATGCTATTGTTAATGCTATTATTGTGATACAATGACTAATTGTTCTAGCAATTAGTTAGGAACATACTTGTAACAAATTACCTTTGTTTGTGTGGTAAATGGTTTGGAGGGAAGAAACAATAGACGCACTTCTGGTTTGGATACCGGTATGGGCAAAATTGAATAAATACCATAATCCGGCTGGGGCGAGGACGAGGACGGCGCATGCGAGAATGGTTAGAGTCGGAGGAGCAAACCTGTGTCTCCATCATGACATTTAGGTCAAGGTCACTTTGAATGACCTTGATACTCGGGGACCTCTACAGCTTATACCTAAGGTCATGGGTCCTGCTTGGCACTGGCACAATCTTTAATATCCCTCAACGAATATCAATGTTGAAGTCACGAACAAGCATAATGCTGGCCTCCCTCGCTGGCATCAGGACACAATGGGAGTGGAATATCGAACAGAAGGCTACTTGAAGATACGAAGATAAAAAAATTGGCAGGAAATACGCCATTGTTGTCGTGAGTGGAGGACGAGTGCAAAAGTCAACATGGAAAACTCTAGATATTTCAATAACAAAGAAAAGCGTTGAAATAATTTTGATTAGATTTATAACTTTAAGTATTATCAAGCGACAACAAACAAGCTTGTTGAATGAGGTGTCGAGATACATGACGTACAGGTTAGTCAAAGGCCGACAAACTGCCCGCCAGTTAAGTGCGTCGTACGAGGTCTGGTACTTTAAATCAAAGTTTACTCAGAGAGACAACTTGGGATTGGGCTTACGGTAATGCCCTTGCTCTCTGTCAAGAAAAAGAAATAGTTATCTTGGCTGGGCTTCAGAAATTTGAAAAAAAGTAGGCCTCGTCGAGATTCGAACTCGAGATCTCCTGTTTACTAGACAGGCGCTTTAACCAACTAAGCCACGAGGCCGGGTATACCTACGCAAGGGAGCAGGAAACTAAATTAGCCTCTTTGCATGGCCCTGTACACTGCAATTGTATGGTTTAAATTTGAGGGGTTTCGGGGGGATGGCGATTATGACATGTCCTAAACTGTGTATTCTACTCGGGACGTCTAGACATTGACAAATTCCCACGCCCGCTCGTATCATTGTGTATAACTGTTAGAAAAACTTATTTTTCATAAGGTACCTGTGAAAAATAAACTTTATGACACATGCGGATCTTTGTCAAACGCATATTGTAATATATCAAGTATTATTTGTGATTATTTCAACTAATCGATAAGAATGACTGTTATTACATAATAAGTGTAAACTGTAAGGGTTGTATCCAATGCATAGACTTAATAGCCCCTATAAACACGTTTTCCTATACACATTTTATTGCACCTTTTGCTTAAGCGGTTCATCAGTGAGTTTAAGTAAATCGTAACTTCTCGCTGTCATCGCGGTCTGCCTCCGGAACCTCTGATTGATGCACAGCGCTGCAAGGTTATGCAGCAACATCGCTGGACCGACCGCTAACCTGAAATAGATTAACGCTAACGTGAACAACTCCGTGACACTTATTCGTTTTCTTTACCTCTCCAATCGCCGACACAGGCCCAGGCGAGAAAGATCAATTGCTCAATATATTGTCATCGATTCATGACGGCTCACCTACAGAACCGGCCTCGTGGCTTAGTTGGTTAAAGCGCCTGTCTAGTAAACAGGAGATCTCGAGTTCGAATCTCGACGAGGCCTACTTCTGTCTGAGCAACATGTTTTTGGGTGTTTTTTATGATATTTGATACTTTCTTCATTATTTTCTTCACCATATTCTGCATGAAGGCATATTTTATTCAATGTAGTGTAGAAAATACCCCCGAATCTACTGGTCCAGTCAGTGGTGGATTAAATGAAGGTGGTATGATCCGACCGCCATCCCACCCCCTAGTCGGAGAGGCCTCCGGCCCCCCTCGTCGCAGAGAAACGGTTTCAGGGAGTCTCTCCCCAAGATTCGGCGAAGCAACGAACTACTAACTTTACCCCAGACCAACTCGTTTCCTTGATCGTACCTTCAGCCCTCTCTGGCTGGGGAAGCGCCACCCTCCCTTAAAAACAGCAAATAAAAACAGCAAAAGGGGGATCCAACGCTGATGATACCACTACTGCTGTTGCTGCTGCTGTTGATGATGACAAAAACCTTCGATGGCATGCGGGATGAAACATATTGCCATTATCTTTTTACCCTGTATATCGTTTTGTCATGATACTCAACTGAATTCTCTTGCCCAAGGCTGTTGATACCGCCCCTCACGTAATCAACACTTACTTCTATTGTCATTAAAACACAAGTAGCATCTGCCGCCACCTTTTGCCTGTTTACCCTCGACCCCTCCTATGTTTTCATACCAATTCTTACCATTGTTCGCATATTTACCCGTCATAATATCAAATATGATCAAATTGGCGATGTCGCACCCCTTCTCAGTCCGCCCAGTCCGCATGCACTCTCATATCTCCGACGTAGTCTTATCTACGGTTTTTAAATAATGACATTGTCTATAGAATTGCATATATTATGGCGCAGAATTTATGAAATATCAGGAAATCTGCCGCAATGTTGAAATAGTTCGCGCGCAAGCGGCGTGAATACAATAAACGTTGGGTTACCAGCACGAAAAGCGCGTTATAAAGCGGGTTGACTTTGCACACAACGCGGATTGTCCATATTTCTATCAAACGCGTCATTATTGATAGAATTTGTTCTCTTTTGTTATCAAAATCGCTGCTGTGAGATGACAGGCGAACACAGCCACAGTGCTCATTTACCAATCATAGCTATTGTGAGATCACACCCTAGTGTGAGTCGCCAGCCAATGGGAACTGCGCTTACGGACAATAGGCGGTGGCCAGTTCTATTGACGAATC
This sequence comes from Lineus longissimus, assembly GCF_910592395.1. Taxonomy (NCBI): domain Eukaryota; kingdom Metazoa; phylum Nemertea; class Pilidiophora; order Heteronemertea; family Lineidae; genus Lineus; species Lineus longissimus. Next base: position 2,517,843 of record NC_088317.1, read on the forward strand.
GGATTGGGTGGCGCTCAAGTGGCTTCGCGATAATCGTATAAACACTGCAGGATTAGAAAGCATGACAGTGATGCGACAGAGCTCGACAAGACAAGTTGATTCAACGCTTATTGTGGACTATTATAAACTATAAACAACGTGGCTGTTTTCAGCTGAAACTGACATTTCATTCGTTTTTTCACCCATTAACCATTTTCAATCCATTGACGACTTACTGAGGAATTATTTCCACAAGTTTAGAACATTTTTAGGATCATGTCGAGTCACAGTCCAGCAACGAGTCCGATTCCGCTTTCGAGTCCAACGGGGAGCACGGGGAGCAGCAAGTCTCCAAGTAGCAACTTGGAGCACGTCAAGAGGCCAATGAACGCCTTCATGGTCTGGTCACGGGGACAGCGCAGGAAGATGGCCCAGGAAAACCCAAAAATGCACAACTCAGAAATCAGCAAACGGCTGGGAGCGGATTGGAAGCTCCTTTCAGAGGATGAAAAACGTCCATTCATTGACGAAGCGAAGAGACTGCGGGCGCTTCACATGAAGGAGCACCCTGATTACAAGTATAGGCCCAGGAGGAAACCAAAGTCACTACTCAAGAAGGATAAGTACGCTTTTCCTATTCCTGTGATTCCGGGCCTCCCTGGGATGGGGATGGGTGCCTACGGTAATATGGGACTTTCTCCTTACGTTTCGTCAGCATTGACGTCTTCTTTAGATTCGTTATCTCAAGCGGAGAAAGCACGTGCGTTCTTGCCACCAGTGTCAGGACACTCTCTTTACTCGCATCTCTCAGACGCCACGAACAAACTAGGAGAAGCCGCAGCATCCTCACTCCGCGCCTCAGAACTGTCAAGTATGTATAATCCTTATGTTTCCTCACCAGCTTTAAGTGCTCTCAGTGGACTTCCACCCTCCGCCCATAGCCATTCGTCTATGGGACAGTATATTGTGCCTTGCTGTCCACCGGGCGCCTACGGGATGCCGCCTTCCCACTCCTCCCAAGACTTACACCGGCCGCTAACATACGTGTTAGTCAAACCCGAGGACCATTATCGACATCCTTTAGCGGGACCAGTGATGTAGACACATAGACTATCTTAGAATGTACATATTTATGAAGGACATTTGTAAATACTAGTAGATACGGGATTCGGTTGTGAGGTTGTTCAGGATGTGCCGCAACAAGGGAACATTCTCCAATTTGGTAGGTGTTTTCCAAGGTCTGTTTGGCAAACTTCACATACCGAAGCCAGAATCTCGTGGTGATATCTCAAAGTGCTAATGGTATGCAAGTGAAAATTGCATTTCCTAACCAAAGAAACAAACTTTAGGCCGTAAAATGCCTTCGATTCATATTGTAACGGACTTGACCATGGGCACCTTGCTGTGTCCATTGCACGAATTCTAACAATGCTTCAGTTGAAATAGGACGAGGATCCAAGGAAACTTCCAGGGGTATCTGATTGTGAACAATTTCAGTAACAGCTTAGAATAGTCGTTGACCGTCTGATTTTATCAGTGACACCATAAAGTATAGAACGCAGGACACTCTCAGCGCAACATTTAAAAAATCTCGACCCGGAGTTCAATTTGGACACTTTGCCAGATTCAGTCACCGACTTAACCCATTGAGAAGGATCACCTGAGATTCGGAGCTGGCAAGAGTTTAGAAGATTCGTCTACCGACCAGGCTAACCATTGGCCAAGAACACTCAGCTCCCGAAACGTGTATATTCTATCATGACACTGACGAAAGCGATTTGCTTAAGTTCTCAACTCACTTGGTAACTTTGTAATTTGTATCTTCTCTGGTGTGGCCTGACCACGTTTAAGGTATGTATCCTCATTGATATCCAATTGCCATGTACATGCATGCATACATTTATGTACAGTTGCACTTAACGGTAAAAACGTACGCCATCAGCGGCTGGGCAAATGGTTAATGGAATGTGGTTGAAAAGGTGTCTTGTAATTGTTTCCCTTAAACAACCGCAAGCTGAGATAAGTTTTTTCATCTCTTTTGCAATATATTTTTTCTACTATTTCGAGAAGATAAGTACACAGTGTGCCAACGTATGTAACGTGTACATGGATTGTATGTCAAGTACGATGGAACTCCGAAGCAGTCGTAGGTTTCTTGTAGTCGTTAAGTTGACCATTGAGGTTCTATTTAACTTTACTCTATAAAAATTCGTTTTTGCAGGACTTGCCTAGTGTTTTGCCGCTATTTCTCTCTCATTAACTGCATTTTTATGATAAATTGAGTCAAATCTTCTCAAAGTTATCATACCTTAAGCCATCGTAAGTTCGTCCTTGTCTGAAACTATCGGATGACAAATGCTGTGTTCAATCGGTGCATGTTGACACATAATACCTATCACTTCAATAGAAATCAATAAACATTAGACATGGCGAGTTTTGGGTAACTTAGTGACTATGTTTGGGACTTTGTGAATTTTGGTATATTCTCTCATAGAAACTTTATTCATACGGTTAACTGTGTATATCAAATGTGTTAAACGAAATAGGCATAATACTCAAGACGAGTAGTTGAGTTAGGCAGCAATGTATTGGAAACTTGGTAATTTAGAACAGTTTTTGAGTCAAGGCAATATAGCCTGGTGTTTGTATCATAATTTCACTTTGTTCTGAGTTAAATACTTCGAGCCAATCTTGCTAAGGTGATTTTTTTTAAATTGTTGGGTAACTTGTGTCTCGGCTTCAGTACTCGTTATCAGGAAAACACGGTCAATCGTCACACATTTCTGTGTTTGATCTATACAAATACTGGTACATCCATCGGATACCAACTGCAATTTCGATTCAAGTATCATATCTGGTCATACTAAAATCATCATGCTTAATCAAGTTAAAAGGTGTCCTCAGTGTCATGCTTAAGTCTACAATTAGAAACGTATACTTAAGTAATTGGTTTTAAAGGTGTCATGCATTTAAAACGCCATCGATTACTGAAGAGTTCTCTAAACCCCGAGTTTTTAAGGTGTCATACTTGAAAAATCTCCTCGGAGGGCGACGTACTTCAATCGATTTAAGAGGGTTTCAGACTTAAATATTAGATTCGAAAGGACTGGTGTCATACTTTTGATAATCATGCGTAAATTTGAATGGTTTCTGATGGATGTGCGAGTACACCTCTATCTTATCACGCATAAGTTCCGGAAGACTCTGACCTAATTTAGTGTGACTATCTTTGATTTGAAGTTCAATTTGAACGGATTTTTATTGACTAAAGCAAACATTGCTGCAGTTTTCAACTTCTTTCGCCAATTTCTCTAGTTTTCTCATTTTTTGCATGAAAGTTTTTTAAGGAACGAAGATATGGCTGGCAAATATGTAACAGGTCTGATATAGGTGCAGTTTGTTCATGCACATGTGTCCCGCTGACAATTCTACATCACACAACGATGGTGGAGCAGCAGCTAGACATGCCAGTGTGATGAAACTTGGCATATGTAGTATTTCTACAAGTCTTAAGTGTTCTGAAGTGAACAGCGCAACATCGTGTCCTGCAGTATTGATATTTATCAATAATCTGGCCACAGTGTCATGCTGACATGCATGAGTTTATTCTTGACAGCGGTGGTAATAAATCATGTACACGGGTTCCTCTACAGCACTGATCACACCACGAGTAACACTGATGGACAATAGACTAATTGATCAATTAATTAGTGCTTATTAAGTGGTGAAAGTGGTATGGGTGTAATAAATGGTCGGCCGTATAGCGGTATAATAATCACCTTGACAGAGAAGGCTCGGAAATCGTCTTAACAATCTTTTTCTTTTACAAGATTTTCTTTCTTTTTCTTGATTATATTACCAACATCACGATTGCAGGTTCAGAATGGAACTCTAATTCGTTTTTTTTATACCATGTTTTGATCAAGGACATTCGAACTGTACTTGGACGCAAAAAGTCAAAATAACATTTCACTAGCTCCGTTTGGTAAATGTTTGATCGAATTAAACTTTCCCTTGATATTTCCACTTCAGTTTTTTTCCAGAATTTCAACCGGATTTTGTATTAGGGGCCATTCCCCTTCAATCATAGGCCCTGCTAAACAGGGACTATAAAGTTCATGTGCTATTACTTTTCTGGGCCAGGGGACAAAAAATAGCTAAAATTCTACAGCAGTTTTATTGAACTTGTTTTTTTTTCTTCAATGTCACTTGAAGTTATGAAACCCTTCCTGCAATTTATTTACAAAATGTTGCTTTTGTGTCGGAATTGCCTACACTTATGCTAATGGAAAAATCGAACCATTCACAATACTGGGGGTCGTTTTGCAACCTTTTATTCTTTGGAAAAAGAAGGAAAGTTTATTTCAATTCAAACTGCTTTGTTCGCAAAAGAAATATTTTCAAAACCGAATGGTGTTATTTTGTGCCCAATTAGTCTATTGAGGTAGACGCTATTAAAGTGATTGAAAATCTATTGGAATTTCAAGGGAGAAAGCCATTGCTGTTTAAATTAATGTATCTTATTGTTTAGGCACTGGGAAAGCCTTTGGGATATTGCCCAACAATAGCCGTATACATGTTCACCACTTTCTAAAAAGTGTGTTCGAAAACATTAAACAAGTTGTCGAATTTTTAATTTGGTATGGTGGTAATTTCCATACGTTAATGTTACAGTCAAAAGTACGTTCTTTACCTCTCCCTTGTTGGGCGAAACAAGCTGACTTCGCTCATACCAAGGCTGATGCAAGACGTACATGTACACACCAATGCAAACAGTACATACATTTGACTCAACGCAATCTCAACATGTATGTGCCTGTCCCAAACTCTTTTCTTTCCACAAATAACTCGTTATCAACATCCTTAATCCCAACAAAACATAACGAACAACCACTTGCCCCCCTACCAACAAAAATTTACCATTATTTGCGAACAACAGGCAATTGTGCGCAGAAATTCAAAAAAGGTTAAGGTATTCTGCTAAGGACAATGGTATTTTCCTTCTACTCCATTCAAGTCAGTCGTTAATTTCCTTAAAATGAGATTAGCTCATTAAGGGGCTTTGGACCACTCGTGAGCGCTCTAAGCTTGGTAAGCTCCGACAGGCCAGCGTGTTCTTGCAAGGAAATGCATAAATGTTACATTCCTAACGAAAACTTACTTAAAATTACACATGAAGATACTAAGTCTTACTATGTATCATTCATGTGCAATATTTATGCCAAAGAAACCATGATTTTTTTCAAGGTAGTCGAAAATCTCTGCAATGACATCCAATATGTTCCGGAATACGATGACACTTCACTCATGTTACTGACAAAGGTTGAAACCATCTCCTACAAAAGCAGCAAAGTAAAAAGAATGCTAATGCCTAACCATTATTGATCTAACAATGTCATGATTGCACTTTCCAAAAGAACAATCGTTAATTGTCGGAAATCCCCAAACATACATTTGTGTATAATTCCATTCTTCTACAAACTGGTCCTTTCACTTGAGGTTCCTTGGACAACACACAATGATTGTTGGCTTGTTCTCTCCACAGTTAATTGGCTTTTGTGTTTGGCCAAAATCAATAGGGGACATTATGGTTATGAACAGGGACGATTTGTCCTTATTGCGATTATCGCGGTTTATGCGCAAGTTTAGTCAAGCTTTCCTTTAGTGGCGATAAAGGGCACGGTGATGGTCCAAGGAGGGTGCGCCCTCAACACATTGTTGTCTGAAGCATTGTTTGGGAACAATCAATTAGTCATACATTCAGTGCTTATAACACAGTATGCATCCGATCAACATTTAGTTTACTAATACGTACATGTACTAGAAATATGAAATTGTGAGAAATCGTGTCCTTTTCTACCAAGTCCAAAGTCATGAGAATGCCTTTACGGCTACTTCACCGATAACGATAGACTAGTGTCACTGGGAAAATGCAGTATGAGATTGTAGTTGAAATGTATGGTGCTTGGTTGTACCTTTGACTACCCGCGCTGTACTCGATGTTCATATACATTATACGAGGGTAAAATTGGCAAAAAAGCCTTGGTTTGAAAATTGAAGCAATTAGGTCCGGAAAGTATCTCTGGTGTGTTCACTGCTGTTCTGATTCCCTATCTCTTTTGGATCTGTCCTCTACAACAAACGATCAACAAATTTTTGTTGGATAGTTCCTCGGGTTTTTTTTTGTTTAGTTGGCACTTGTAACGTTTTCATGACGCAACTGTCAGGTGCCATTATGACACAAGATGGAGGCATCCGTGTAATATTTGATTATACATTAAGTGTACATTGGCCATTCGTCGTATTCAAATTGGAGTGCTGCTTTGACGATTCGAATTAAGCTCGAATTAACCTAGATTCAAATTTAAATGAAAATATGGAAATGATGTATATTTTTAACTTCTCTAGTAGTCTAGGAATATTGTGTATATTGCTCATTATTTGACAAAACTATTTATGTTGCTAAGCTGAATTCACAACCTCTGGAACTGATGCAATTGATTTTGATAGGAAATGCAATTAAAAGTGTCAAAGTAAATCCGTTTTTGCTCCGACCAATGCATATTACAAAAAATGTTGTGAATACAATACGGAAAACTTTGTTTTCAATTGCTTCAGTTCCAAAATGTTGCACGACTACGTGACCTTGAAAGGTCACCGTAGCTAATTACAATGTTGTTAATTCCTGAACTATTTTGTTGCAATATTTAGCGAGGGCATTTCTCGTGGGGTGGATATAAACACCAGAACGGCAACCGAAACACACTCGGTTTTCCTTCCGATGCTGCCCCGTTCCGTTCCGATGGTTATACACACCCTTTATTTCTCGTGTTATGTTGACTTGTGCATGGCAATGGTCTGTACATTGAAAGAAACTGAACAGTGTTTTTTAATAAAATGGTTTACAGATGATACTTATGTTTTTCGTGTTATCGTTTGTCTGAAAGATAATGACAAATCATCACTTTCCTCAAACATAATCTTAAAGGGAAAAAGAGTGGTTTTTCATACTAAAATGAACCACCTGAACTCCTCGCCGATGTTGTCCATTTAAGAGCCTGCATCCCTCAACACCAATATAAGTATGGCGATGCCTCTCACCGAAGCATGACCGGCATGATATAGAGGCCTTCCGATTGCCAATACAGACATGACTTTGCTGAGAAGGTGACAAATGGAACCGCACACTCACACTCATTCCAATGATACCTACAATGACCTATCCTCAGCTTTAGGCCTTTCACTCGGTAAGTGTGAGAGGGGCCGATCGTACGACAGACCCTGGTATGTGAGGATAACCATGACCATGCCTGCCTCTGAAACTGGTCAAAAGCTGTCGCGACTGGGCGATGGCTGCATTACTGCTATAATGATTTGATTGATACGGAAAGGTAAGATACCGCCCTAGATGAAACCATGCAACACGCAACGAATCCGAACCAGTTTTACTTCATAATCAATCAACAGAAGCTGCCAGTGTCGCAGAAAGTGTTCCCAAGAGCTGATGAAAGGTAGGCCTACGCTGACGATGTGAATCAGTGCTGTCCTTGGCACGACCATCACCTATAATATGTAGAAAGCTTCACACCTTCGGTTGCCAGACAACAGTTTCAATTTTCCAAGTTGAAAGTCAATTCATCACATAAATTGAACCGCCCATCATATTTATCATTGAAAACAGACAATATCTGTTTGGCTTGAAGCAATAAAGTAATATACTCATGTCATTGTCAAGTGAATTGTACCGAGGCCCGTCTGTTACACGTGGGCTTTAATACCTATGATGGAAATATGAACTATTGAGGCCGGCCGTGTGATGGTGAAGCTTCACTTAGGCTTGAAATCAACTGCATCGCAACGGGAAAATGCACTAGATGAAAACCAATGCAGGCTTCAAAAGAGGTGTTTTTATTCATATCGTATGCCAATTTATCTCTTCTAAACTGAATTGCTGTATCCTCTCCATGGACGGTTCCTCCCTCCCCGCCTGTTGTGGGCCCATAACGCCCTACGCCGGGCTAGTATAATGCCTGCTCCGTGCCATACTTGCACATCAGCGAGCAAAATCTTTCCCCACAGAGAAATGAGAAACGGGTCCAGCCCCCGGCCCGTGGAACACACCAACTGAGAAGAGACACATTTTCTGCTAAGATGCCCCGATGAGAATTCAAAGATTAATTTTCAAATTCTTCAGAATATCTTTTTGTATACTTACAATATCTTTTTGTATACCGACAATGTGTCCATATGACGATTATTTCCACTATTCAGGATATTCAGGTCCAATTTTCTAAACTCTTGAAAATGCCAGTGTCTCATGCGATGCAATGACCGCTGCGCTTGTTCAGCACAAAAGCTTGAAACGCCCGGTGCAAAATGTGCATACGGGCTGCCATTGATGATCTTGAATTGGTATTCATTGGAACTGAGTTATTGTAGATCTGTATTTAGTGCCATTGATGTGAGAGACTCAGGAACAATTGGCTGACAATGAACGGACGGATCTCATTCAAGACTCATTCAGCCCGGCTATATCATATGTTACAGGAATGACAAAAGCGGGGAATCTTTAGAACTGCGGATAAATAGCGCTGATGCCGGGACAATGAAGCTATTCAGCTCGTGGAGTGTTCAGCAGTGTTCAGAGAGCCTCCTGAGTTGTTCTCGATTGATGCTTTATCAAAATGTACATTTTCACAAACAGGCCGTTTTAGATTTTCATGATAGAAAGCCAGTTGTGGCTCTTGGCTATGTTAAAGTAACACTACGCCTACTGCGTTAAAGAGTGTAATTTGAGTCGGCTGCCCAGACACTTGCCATCATTTTCATTGGCCTGACAATCGCTGGTAATGGTGAAACGGTGAATGTAGTCCCGTGTATTCCTACAGTTTACCCAAAATAAAAGTTAACACGTAGAATGGGTAAGGTTGATGATCCTATTAAAGTGTACCCGGTTTGAAACTCGCGCCAGTGTAGAAGTTTAAAAAGTTCGAGGAAAGAACGTATGGAGGGGGAGGACTTTATAATGTGCTCTTATCTCGGAGTGATTGACGGTCGTGGCCTCTATAGAACCATATATATCATGGCCCGACACTTTTTACAGGGGGACAATTTCTACTTCTTCACCGACAGGCGTTTTGAACCACTGACTATACATTTCGGTAATGGCTTTCTAGAATATCAAATACAAGTAGTCTTCTTCGAGAGAACTGAAATTTCTGTTAAGAAATAAGCTGTCAGTTTCTAACTCTAAGGCAAGTCGCTAAACCCATTTCTGACTAAAACAAATCCCCGCAGATTCACCGATAGGCCCTATACTTAATCACTTCAAAGGCCAATGCAAAAGACGTGTTATTTTTTAGTCATTCGTGCCAACACCGACCTTGTAAACACAGCCTGAAGCTGTTTTCGACCAGTGGTTTCTTTTTCCTAATATTTTCATAAAGCAATTGTAGTTTTGTGTTCAGACAATGACTTAGAAGAAAAAAGGCCTTTGCACCTGCAAAAGAATTAGCAGAGAGATTCTATAGACTTTCTAAAGGCCAGTTTGTTAAATTCCAACGAAGTGAAAATGGACATTGAATTGGTTTTGTGTTCGTCGATGTGAAAGTGTTTTACCAGACGAGAATCGGTAGCGCACAATATAAACTCTTGTTGACACTGGCCGGTGTTTTCTTAACCAAGCTAACAGGGTTTCCTGTCGAATTCTCGGCGATTTTCTGTCCTGTTTTGGTCGCGGGCGAGAGTCCCTTAGAGCTATGGACGCAACGAACCGAGTAGCTATCTCAGTTTGAGTGCTTCTTTTGCCCCCACGTAGTGAGACAGCCCTGGGGTCTGTGAACACCCACGGAGCGACATCCTGGAGAAACCTCAGCTATTTGCAAGACTTTTCCCCCTGCTTACGTAATCAAACCACTTCTCTTGACTCTCAAGACGGTTGGTCGCTTCCTTATTCTTTGGAATCGGAATGAAATGTCACAAGTATTTGAAATGGTTTCGAAAACGACTCTGCAAAGTTTTAATTGAAATATCGACATCAGCGTCAATCTTTAATGCTTCGATATACCATTTGTCTATAATCTATAGCTAAAGGCTATAGTATCATTTTATAGCATTTAAAATCTAATGCTAATATAAATACAAAAGCCTGGGGCAGTTTATGGTTTATGGTTTGATCGGTTTTTGCAATAAGTAAACTGGCCATTGTATTTTTACTTTTCTAAATGCTTCTGATACATCGGCGATAAAACGACTTTTGTTGCAGGGATTCACATTCGTAGCGATCTGGTAAACAAAATATGTGAATATGTCGGATCTGATGGATAGTCTCCATTTAATGGTTTTTTTGTTGCAGTATATTTAATATTTGTACTAAGGTATTGTCAGGTCCAATACTTCCCATATCCTTCTCCCTCAATCCGCAGGATAAAACACACGAAAAGGCACGGCTCACAAAGGTTGATTTTCACGACGACTTTTACTATTTAAAACTATTATCCGGTCTTTGTAATTTTATATTCCCACTACGACTTTAAATTGCCTTTAAGCCTAAGCATAGCGCGTTCCCTTTTGTATTTCTTTAAGCGTTAAATAGGGAGAACACACGAATATCTAAACATTGTAATGCAAAGGCCCACTTTAGTCCTTGAATGAATAGAAACGATTAAAGTATTGTTGTGCGATTATAATGCTATTCCTTAAAATTTCGTCCTTTCTTGATGAAAAATTCACAGAAAACAAAAGTTGCTGTGGTTTGCCTTGGAAAGTGAGTGAACGAAAAGTTATGTTTGCACAATTCCTTCAACAAGATTTGGATAACAGTAAAACTTTCATGATAAAAAAATCCCAAAATTTCGTTATGCTTTTCAGTTAATTTCTTAAGTTTGAAGCCATTTTTCTCAAAATGATACTTTGAACGGAACGGTTGTTCCTTTTGCGTTGTACCCTTCAATACTCTGCACCAGAATTTTCGATTTCTGTTCATGGGAAAAAAAATATCGACTGATAAACCCAGGACCGTGGCGCGTGTTATTATAGCTTTATCAAGCAAATGCAATGCATTATTGCCAGAACATAATAAGGTGGAGGCCACAGAACCTCAGAATACGGTTCATCGACTCCACATAATACCGCCTCACAAAACATACGAAATAATATTATTAATTTTCTATACATATATAAATGCACTTGAATCAAGCGGCGAATATTATGATATCTGTCATAGTGTTGGTGTGTCAATAATGCTATTGAACACTTTCTAAGAGCAGGCCATTTTTATTTCTTGTTTCGAAGTGTGAACCTTTTAGGTTTGATATAATGAAGGGTAATATTCATCCATTATAAATATCCGGAGCCATAGGAAGATGTAATAGATGTTGTTCAATCATGAAAAATAATAAACTGTGTTTTCTTTCTGTTGATGTTGGTTGTTATTCTATTTATTGTCTTTTGTTTCGAATGTGTGCACCAAAAACCAATCATGGTAAACCACCAAATTTCGCTCTTATATCGCGAAAGTTTTCGAGAAAGAAAAATTCACGATTTTTATTTTTTGCGGATTACAATGTGCATTTACGTAACTTCTTTCAGTTGTTCTAGTAAAATGATACTTCGAGATTTGGAGGAGACCCCAAAACAAAACCAAGTCTCCGCAGTCGTAGTATGTTTTACATTTTGGCTTTAGTACTTCTCCAAGTTATAGGTTTGCTTTGCCTCACTTCGCTATGTTTGGGTTAATTTAGGCGGCGATTCTTTCAAGTCGCAAGCATCAATTATGCATCGATTTTTTTACCACTTCTCAATAGAAGGTTTTTCTTCTCGACTCTCTGATCCGTGTGAAATATGACACTTATGCCCCTTATTCACTGGTAATAAGTGGGAAAACAACTTAATTATTCACATTGTTTTCACTTTATAACATTGTTCGCTCAGGTTAAATGAGGTCTCAGTGCGAAGTTGCTTTCAATTCGCGATTGACAGGTACTTTTTGCTTTGACAACAAACCTTCATTTGCGTCTTGTCGTGTATAAGGATCGTTCCGGCGTTATCACTATCGCGAAGTGATCCAGAGTGTTGGAAACAACAATGAGAGTCATAGTTTAAATAAAACTTCCTTGGTCAAAGTTCGTTTCGGGCACGTACCTCATTGCGAAAGACCTTTTGATGAAACATCACTCTATTTATAGAACCATATCATGTCCCCACAACACATCTTGACCATCAATGTATTGTCATTGTTAGCCTCCAGACACCGCGTGTCATACCATTTCAAATATTATTATACCTGCTGGTGCCAAATTGATTTATGGTATTAAGCAATGGAACCTGGCAGAATAACAGAATCAATTTCATTTCCAAACATTTGAATATAAGAATTATAAACTTTCTAAAGGTTCAGACAATTTATTATCTTATTTACAGATGCTGATAGCATTTGAATATAGGCATAGTACCAGCAGGATAGAGAACTGATACATAATAATAAGATAATTTACATATTCCAATGAAAGTATAATTGATAAATTTTATTATCGTGAATATAATGTCACTTAGAATGAATTTCATATTATCAATAATTAGCGATTAGGGTAAGCATTTACACCTGTTAATGAAATTACAAATTCTAAAGCGCAGAATGATAATTTGAATATGATGTATATGTCTGCCGATTATGATATATGAATTTGACACCAGTTGGTCTAACGAATAAACAAATTAATTGAATTTTTTTGGTGAACTTTTGAAATTTTGATCCCGTCATCTGCAACTGTGCCACTGCAATAAAATTGATACTTGTAGCATAGCATCATGAGGATATCATGGGTTACCGTTCGCTTCTCCAGTTCTCTTGAATTTCCTCAAAATGATAGCATTCACCCTGGAGAATCAGTTACTTTGTACATTATACATGTACAATGTGCCATGATGTTGTGATATTTCTACCCGGTGGAACGTCACATTTCGAATTTTTCTCTTTTTTTTTCTTCCAATTTCTGTCTAGCCTCAGCAGGTTGAGGACAGATGACAGTCACTCGGATGCAAATATTACTAAGAGACCAGGACTAGTGCGGTGTGATAGAAAAAAGAATGTGCAGATAATTGTAAAAGTGTATAGAACATATTATTGAAATAAAAAGTGGGTTTCCGTGTCTGGGTGTTTATTCTCTTTGTTTTGGCACGCCTGCAGAAGCGATATTAAAACGTTTTCTTCGTTTTGCCCTACTTAAAAGTCATTAGGTATATCACTAACTGTCTGTTGTATGAAAATGTTGAATATGAAAGCAGCCATAAACGTTATTCCAACTTTAGATAATTCCCCTTCACATTCATCAGTAAAAGAGAGTTGCATATTTGATACACAGCTTTTTCCTTTGTGAGGTTTTCTCTGAAAGAAGATCTAGTGAATAATGGTGAAAAAATGCTGATATTTTACGGATTGTTGACCCGTCCCGCTCACCGAATCTGGTGATATGCGCGCGACTTCAGATAAACAATGGCGCAAGGGGGAGTGGGCACCTGGACCTACACAAAATATGCCCCTTTGAAAGAAATTGAGAAAAGCAATTGGATACCTTTGTGCTAACCATTGTCCACCAATAGTCAAGCTGGGGTATAAGCTCTAAAGTCTATTCTTAAAAACTAAAGTCCAATTCATCTTTATATAAAGCCTTTTGAGCAAGAACTATAGCCTTTTCATAAAACTATTGAAACCTTTTGACACAAGTGCGGTTCAGGGCTTTGAAGGAGCTGACGAGAGTATTGGAGCGAAAATCGTAAAAATAACACCACAATACTACGGACAATGTCATTGAATGTGCGATAGAAAAGTATAAATAACTACACTTTGCTTGAATAGCGCCCTATGGAATAGCTACAATGGACCTAATGCGTTTTATGTCGACCAACAATGAGATCTTTGCAGATCGTAACAAAAGCTGAATAGAGGTTTGCAATGGGCAAATATGAGAAAACAGTTCTGAATGGCACTGCATTAATGCCGATGTGTTGTGAGCGGTGGAAATTTGAATGGGGCTTTGGTCGGCGAACAGGGCCATGCGGTTCAACAACCATAATTTCGCCTGTTAATGACCGAGTGTAAATAGTGTGATAGTTGTATAGGCTAAACACTGAAGTGCAACCAACTATGCATGTGATGTGGATTTCGTGAAAAGGCAAACAGCTGATTAGGATCTGTGTGTCGATAGAGGGCGTTAATGTATACAGATGGTTTCAACTTGAGCAGAGATGTTTGGAGAGAAAGATCATTGAGCCAGTTGGCGTAAGAACTCACACCTTCAAGAAGAGTTGCCGATTCTCGACCTCTTTTGCTCAGTCCAAGATGGCGCCTATTGGCGGCACGTGGCAGCCATCTTGCTTTCAACCTGGAGGTGCATGTTTTAACTAACATATTATCTTGGCCTTCCAAGTGATGGCTTACAAATGAGAAGAAGAAGAAAATTTGAAAATTAAATTTGTTTCGATAATTTGATGATCATAATATTTTGACCTAACCAGCCGCGAACAGAAAAGGAAGAATCTCATGAGTACACGTAATCACAGCTATATCGGCGCCATGTAAATATTGAAATAAACCCGGATGAGGAAGTCTAACAACAGTGGATGCTGAAGAAACCACGTGCAATGTTTGTCCAGCTTTGTGTCGCGCCACAGTGCGGTGTTGTCACAGGAGAGTCAATTTCACCAAAAGCTGCCGCGGCTGACTGTTAAATAAAGAACAATTGGCGACCCAACTGCGCGGTGAATAAGTAAACTTAGTATGGAATTAACTTGATGCGCTGAGGAAGAAAGAACTGTATGAAGGAGCCCCTTGACATCTGATTAAACACTGTCTCTAAATGGGCCGAGTTTTATACTACTTTTAATGCATGAAATGTTAGATTTTGTTGCAGAACTGGCCCTTGAAGCCAGGTTTCTTGTTTAGTTTCTTTGCTTGGATAACACATCAGAGGATCCTCAGCACGTTACCAATCCCATTCTGTTCTTGATTTTGTCGCAGAGTGTGTCTATGAGCGGCCATTGAAGTAGTTTGTGAAGCCTCGGCATCGTTTTTGTGCATCTAATTGATGAGCAAACACATTGATTAGATGTTCAGATCTCAAAAGCTTTCTTTATCAAAGGGACTACTTGGGCGTGGGATTTAGATGTACAGGAGGATGCTACTCAAGTTCGCCACCATGCGATGCCACAGGTGGAATGATTTTAGCAAAGTGTTGTGAGGCGGCTTTGGACATTTCGTTTGTGGTTGTTCAGGTTGGCCCACATTCCCATCACGCTCTAGTCCAATGTTTATTGCAGTGGTCCTGCTGGAAGCCATATTCGTATGGAAAACCAACATATCTCGTGCACTATTTGGCCCCACTGTAATATGGAAAAAAATGAGAAAATTTGGTACAATGTAGATGGTATAATACCGCCGCTAAAAGTTGATGAGTGATACGTGTTGCTCTTTAGCCACTCCCCGATGGGCAATGGCCAAAGCAGTATCACATTTTGCCGCTGCGGCCGCGGCACTGAATTTAGCAGATTTATGGAATGTCCTCATGCATTCCCCCAGAGTAACGGATAATAAAATCATGGGATTTATTCATAAAATCAAAATGTTGTACATGTACAGATAAACACAAAAAGGTCACCGGTGGCTAATCATTATCATTATTGCGATCCTTGTGCGCCATTTGACAATATCTATTGTAAGTTGCTGAAAGGCCCCACCTTGGTGTTATGTGGCGGGGCAACACAGGCCTCAGGGCTCCACCATAACCTGCCTGCTTCGAAAAGGGAGAGGAGGACCCGTTCGCGATAACCGGGCAATTATGGAAATAACACCAATGCGGGGATGGCGAATGATAATAAACATGACAGCTATTCAACAGAGGGATATAAGGGGATAATAAAAGGTTACGATAAACGCATTACAATTGAACAATGATGACAATTCGCGTTTGTTGAAATGAAATATTCCGGGGCGGCATATAGCCCGAAGGGCATTCATGCCCATTGATAGCGATTTGCGTTAGCGGGCCGGATGGGTCTGCACCAATACCTCAGCTGTCAGGCTTATACACTAGGAACAATCGAAGGCATCGCCGTACAATAATGCTGAAGACAAACAAATCACAAAGGAGCCATTCTGCCCAGTGCGGTTGATGTCCGGTGTTCAATATGACACACTGAACAGCTATCATCTTTTTTGCATTGAAAACTGCAATATCGTGTTTTGCTGTTGTCACGGGCCTAAATACAAATACCGGTGTATATAACAGATATGATTTTTGCACTCGAACTCGATTTTGAAGAGTGCGATTCAATTTAAATGAAATGGTCCAGGGACCATGTGCTCACCTCGGGTAATGTAATGCATGTCATTTGCGGTGCATATGGGGAGAACAGTTTCTGGCTAGTTTCACCAGTTGTACGACGATGTACAACGACGACGGGCGACGGACGCCAGGGTATCGTATAAGCTCCTCAGAGGTGAGCTAATAATCTGATTGATGCTAAGGTTTTCTTGATGACATGGAAGACAATGTCAGTCTGAGTACTGAACCAAGATTTGGGGTGAAAACATCCAAGTCTAGGTGATTGAAAGGGAATATCCTTTTCGTGATATTTTGAAGAATTACTGCCAAACCAGCATTGATATAAAAATTTCGCTCTAACTTCTATCAGATTATGTATCTATCATCAATATCCCGCATTTTCAGCGTTATATCACGCACAGTTTGCGGATGCAGACCGCTTTAAAAAGACCTTGTATACATGTCTTACAGGCTTTTCAGTCCTGCCCATGGATGGTCATATGGGCCCTGGATCCAAGGCCCCTTTTTGAGTTTGATGGCAGAATTTTGAAAAAAATTTACCAAATGTTTGAAAAACCATGAAGCGGTTGGAATTTTGAGCTGATTTTTGCATGCAGCATCTGTACGACATCAACAACTACATTGACAGTGTTTTATTGGTTATGACATGTCTAGATATGTCATACCAATAACCGAATCGAGGCGATTTGATGCACTTTGGTTGAATCTAAATTTCATTTTTTAGATGCTGGCGCCACCTGTCTGGTATTCATCAAATTAAATGCAGCGAGTATCGTCATCATGTTGCAAAAGCACCACATCTCTCCAGCAGCTTTTTTGGACTTCGGTCGCATTTCCGCCAATCAAAACACCTTTACTTGATCATGCCGGCGATGCCTTGAGCCGAGCATGAGTGATGTCGCCTGATTGGCCAATACTCATCAAAAGGCCGGATAGCTGCTTGGGTTAAGTGCCAAGTGGCGAATGAATAAATTATTTCATAATAGTACAGTAGACTTTTTATTTTCCCAGAAAAAAGAATTTGATACTTTTTTATGAGAGTGCATACAAATATCTGAGGTTTTTGAAATCAAGGATGTCTCGCTCCTTGTTGAATCGAGTCGCGTGCAGGACGCTTGCACGAAAGACGTGCACCACCTGCGTAACCGGTCTTTTCGTTATCGCGTAAAAAACATCTTGACGGAAAATGCGGTTACCGATCCTGAGACAAGTCTAAAAGTCATTAACTAGACGCTTTTTGTTTCACAAGGTAAGTAGCTTACCGGTAGATATGTTTGCATTCACTAATTATCAACATCTAAAGCAGAATTTGACCAAATTAAGATTTGTAACAACCACTGCTTGAGATTTTCTGAAAATTATGATGACAAAAAATGTGTTAAAAAAGTACAAATACATGTCCATACACTGGGCAAATTTTTTAAAAAAAACTTATTTTGAAAACTTATAATCGAAACCAAATCATTTACTTATGACGCACGGCGCCTTTTCATATATACAACTTTAAGTACATCACCTGGTCACTCAGTGGAACTTCGCTTATTTAACTCTCGGCACACCGCACGTCTGCCGCCCTGGAGTGGGGGACTGAAGAGTTTTTAGGCTTTTTAATGAGAGGATGCACTCTCAGATGGCACCAAGTTCATCCGACGGTCATTAGAGACAAATACAAGGTGTGGATAAGAGCTGGGGCGGTGTGCAACAAGTCCTGAGCCCACACTTCTCAGGGGCCCCCTCGCACCTTAGAAGGTCTGAGTGGGTATCGCAGATTTACGTATTCATTCTCTTGCTATTACTGGTTAAGATTTTGACAAGTGACTCGGGTTAGTGAGGTTACAAGGGCTCTTTACCTGTGATACTATGATGATATTTTGCAGATGTCATCAGTGGCCTTTTCATCGTTCAAAAATTAGAAATCCTTGGTGGGAAAGTTCCCAGACTCGTAAGTCAGACAGGGAAAATCTGATATTTGTTAAAAAAAACTGCTGCACCGAAAATATGAGTTGCCGAAATGCTGAGAATGTTAAGTGATTTTTAAGAGGCTCTATCAATTTTTACGTAAAATGGATATTCAAGCAGGCCTTTACCATACCAGAGTCTGTTTGAAAGACTCTGAGTCTGACCATACTGAAAGTTTCCTGCTGTCTCAGCCGAAGCATTGACAAAAAACATTACTTGAAGAAATTAGGCCTCGTCGAGATTCGAACTCGAGATCTCCTGTTTACTAGACAGGCGCTTTAACCAACTAAGCCACGAGGCCAGCTGATTGACGTCTGGGATAGGTTAATCCAAACGATGGCGTTTTTTCCACAAATGTCTGCTACAGGTATAGCATTCCGCGAAGTTACTATTTATAGCTCACAAGGTCATTTGCATAAGATATTGATGACGTTTTAGTCACGTGACAGTCGGACATCGACACTTATTTCTACGCATTTGAGCTTATTTCAAAGTCAATTATCTTTGACCCTGCATTGTTTTTAGCATGAATGATACCATAGTGTCAGAGAGAGAAATATTCAGAACAATTATGTAGTTTTTCCAACACTCGGACATGTGCCAGGTTGAATCTAACTGCCCTAGTTAAAAAGCCTGAATCTATTACGAAACCGCATGTTTGTCCGACATTGCCTGTAATTCAGCGATGGGGAAATAGAGGGCAGCAGCTGCAGTGACGTCATCTTCGCGGAATGCTATTGGCCTATTTGTACAGGCGTTGTTCCTTGGCCCGCGTCAACTCATCGTCAGAGAAGTGGAAGTTGAAGTTACATGTAGATCAGATATCAAACTTTCATTATTTCCATCACGGATGATGGAGAAATAGAAATATTTCGAAACTAATGCAGGTATACTTTTATAAATTTCTTGTGGAAGCGTGTATTGACATGGCCTGGTTTAAGTGTCACGATATTATTGACCAATACATTTCAAGATCATTTTATAACAGTTTAAAGTTTAGGTTAAATGTTTGCAGACATTTCGTATTCATTTTGTCACAAACTCTGAAAGAAATACCAATGTTATGGTTGTTGGAATTTGAAGTTTGTGTCTCTTGGCGAGTGTTGACATTATATTTCGATGTCAATGGGAAACATCCGGTGTAAACACTTTCTAAAATTTGTCAAGCCTCAGAACGATCATACGCATGATGCAAGATTACTATCAGTCATAAGGTCCAAAAAATACTGTTTTGACAGTTTCGCATCCAGAACCTCATTGTCTATAATCCCCGTAGGTGATTGATAAGATACAACAACCTTGCTGGTCAAGATGACTCTTTTGCGGCCACCGGAATTACCGCGCTGATCTAGTAGGCATGCAGGTTTCAACGGTTCGACAGAGCAGAGGAAAGGCCGCAGTAACATTTCGGGTAGCTTGAGCACTACGGCAGTACGCCGTGACCCATCCCGCCACTCCACCATTTACAAGCAGTGTACCCAATGTCATGCCGTCCTCAAGGCCCAGTTTAATTGTAACGTCATTCTGTATCAATGCATGCACCTACAATGTACATTGCACTGTGTTTTAGGGTCAGACAGCTGTGGTTTTTGTTTCTTTGGCCTTGACAAACCAATTTGATTGCAGCCGATATTCTAAATCTAGCAATGATATGGCCGACAAATGGGAAGGCTGTAATATAAATAATCCTGCGGAAAAAGCGATTTTCCCCTGAAAGGCCCAAAAGCAAGAACTTCAACATTTGGCGTTTGTAACCATGAAAACGTATTCAAATCTCAGCATATTAGCGTGTGAACTTATCCCCGTATTCTGCTTGTGACTTTTTCCCTAAAACACGACCAATTCATAATGGAAATTTCAATTTTTACACCAAGTACATAATCTCTTTCCATGCAACTCATTAATGATAAGGATGACTTGTTATGTTTTTCCATAAAAACGGTGATTTTTGTGTTCAGCTAGGAACGGAAAGCAGCTTAGTACATTTTACAGTCAACAAAACGCACTTTTACGGAATATTGGGGAACAAAAAAGCAGTCCACATATCGATCAGATTTCACGCAGATGTAATTGCTGTGCCTTTTTGTCCAATGTGTTACATGGTCTCTAATTTCCTAACGTTTTGAAATATGAAAAGTTATCATGCAATTATCTCTTTAACAAAAGGCATGCCCTTTTTCTATTGTTGGAGGTATCGTATTGACAAAATGTTATAAACAACCATACTACTGATAAAAGTTGTTTTTGTGTCTTGATTACCGCCGTGTTCGTCCAATTGCCTCAAGGGAAACATCCACATTGCCAATTTGTAACACGATACCTGATTTGCTGGACTGTTATGCTTTCTGGCGATCGGCAACCGAAACATTCAGGCACACCAGGGGGGACTTGACAGTTCCTATTGAACTAACCGAACTTCTCGAAAGAGAGACACTTTGTAAGAGGAAGGTTATACTTAATATTCTGCGCAGAATTTCTAAACAGGGTTAAATATTACCGGACCTGACCTCATCAAAATGAAGCGCCGCTCTGCAGCAAAACCCACACTCAAGTCTACACCAAGCCTCTTCTCTAAGTTTGCTCATCTTACAAATCACTCTAAAATTATCGTTTCTCACACTTATCTTTTTTGAATAACAAATCTTTCAAAGGGAACGGCGGTGTAAAACCAATTTTTAAAAACCGGGCACCCCCCTCAACCGTAATTTGACCTGAATCTCAGCGAAATGTATCTTGTCATGGGCACATTTTGGTACTCATGGTACTCCCTTGGCCCCAAAAATCATAAAGAGGCACTTTGTTCGAGTTGGGAAGGTTACTTAATATTCTACGCATGATTTCTACACAGAGTTTGACACTTTCGACCTATTGCTTGTCACCCCTCAGTGCAAGGCGACACGAAGCGCAAGCAACCAGCTCAAAAAAAATGATTCAAATAATTATTCGTCCACCCATCATTTTACAAATCACTTAAACTCTTTCGAAAATAAACATGATCAACAAGTCTTTGAAAGAGAACGACGGTAATCATCTTTAAAAAACACATCAGACACTCCTCAACCGTACTTTGACCCGCATTGCGGCGGAAATTATTCATATCCATTACGTTTTTTTTTGACAAAAAACTCGCGCCAAAAATGTAAGTTAAGAGGTACTCTGGGGCCACGGTTACACAAACTTTTGAAAAAAGAACAATCTCGTGACTATGACCTGCTGCTGACGTTTTTGTCATCAAGAAGTATATATATATTACGTTTTTAAAGTTTCTTGACTGGGCCAATGAGATTACTTTTTCATATACAGTGTACACTGTCCATGGCTAGGATTTTTTCCAACAAACTCTTTTTTCTAAATTTCTTCATCGAGCAAGCAGATTATCAATTTTAACATGATTCATAATCGTCGTCATCATTATCATCGATTTGGCGCTATAACTGTCACCAATTAATTCAAAACACACGGGCCCTGATCAACGCATGATATCAAAATTAGCAACATGCGTACAAAAAAGATGCTTCTTACTCACAAAAATCCCAACCCTAAATCTACCAGAGCCCAACCGAAAATTATTTTCAAAATCTTGAGAAACATCTCGAGATTAATTTTTGCGCTCGAAACCGAAATTCGCACATCAGTTTTTGCACCCGTTTCATCCATCGAACAAAGTAAGTCGAGTGAAAATATACATCTTCAAAAAGTATCACTGCTTATTTTAAATACTATCCAGTCCTAATTTCTTCGGTAGGATTTTTGCACCCGTTTTCTTCTTGGGAATCGTGGGAAAACGACTCCCGTCGAAATGGAGTGATTTCTCCGTATCTCGTTCATATTCAAGTACACTAATTCCTCTTCACTTCTATTTAATAATCATTCATCGCCGGTTTCACATCTGCGCTTTTGTCCAAGGGGGAGAAAATTCGCGTGTGTGCCGCGAAAAGGCGAAGTACTTGGAGCTAAATTGATGTCTAATTCGGTTTTAAATAGGTGTTGAACATGTTTTGATTATTCACCCCATGGCGTTTTCAAGTGGGCTCTCTAACCACCTATGCAGGTATCCCGTTCCCGCAAGGACGTTTTACTTCAATACATTCGTGAAAATTTCAAATTTCAATTAATTGGCGTGATTTTTCGTGAGAAATTGTACTTTTCAGACAGGTTGGTTGTACTTTATAGTGAGCCAGCATTTCTACGGCTGGGGAATTCAATTTCGCTTCCCTTTAAAATAAGACACAGCCATTTTTAAAGTATATAATTTTTATTGATACACTCTGACTGGGCATGAATAAGTCCCCAGTTCTCTCTGACGGGATTGCCATATTGCCTTTGTATTTGGAATTTCAGATCTACATGCAAACGAGGTATCATTTCGTTCATCCTATTAATAACATCAGACTCAGTTGAATTTGAATTCTGTGGGGCATCTAGAGTGCATGCACGAAAATCTGATGATCTTTTGCGTCCACTTGAACCAAAAGTAACAGCGAGTCCTGTCTGAATGATTTGGTCAGAAAGAGCAACGTTGTCCAAATCGAGTACGAAGGTTAAGGGTCGTACGAGAGGAGCGAACATCCGTTATGGATGACCATAGACTGTCATCTTGAGACCACCAGCCATCGCCCCAATCGCGGTTTCAAGGATGCCCGGCATGCCGCGGTGTAAATCAACCTAACGAACAGCTCATCGCCTGGCCATGGCCATTGTCTGCAAGTCTGTCAAGGACACTGCGACTTGGCAGTTTGAAGTCGAGATAAATTTGAGGAATCATGTCGGTCACTCGTCTCTGAAGAATTTTAAAATCTGCTATAAAGCGTAAATCGGAAGGTCCATGATTTCGAAACCAACAAAATGAGAGAAAAAATACCCAATGGCGATAGGTCCATCACAATTTCAACGGTTCAAGGCCCAGCGTCTATCCGGGCCGGGATGGACCACTTTCCTGGAGGGCATGACGGTTCGATTCATGTTCACGCTGGTGATTTGTTGACAGATTAAACCAGT
This sequence comes from Lineus longissimus, assembly GCF_910592395.1. Classification (NCBI taxonomy): domain Eukaryota; kingdom Metazoa; phylum Nemertea; class Pilidiophora; order Heteronemertea; family Lineidae; genus Lineus; species Lineus longissimus. Next base: position 2,541,119 of record NC_088317.1, read on the forward strand.
TATAGTTTGACTTATTCCCCAATACACAAGATGGCTATCGACCGTTAACACTGATAAACTGAGTCGTAATTAGGGGGGGGGGGAGAGGGCAACTGGGGCTATATACCTGTCCACCAAACATATCCCCAAAAATTTGTTTTTCATGCAGTTTGGGGATGAAAAGTGGCCTACTGCAAAGTGCCCCCCTCCGCCCCATGCTCAAGTAGTTACGGCCCTGATTCTAACTGCAGATACCACCCACTCCCTCCATTTAGAACAACTTTCTAAAGACCCTGGTAACTGAAAAGCGCGAAATATCAAACCCATATCGGAATCTGGCGGAAACTTGATCAAACTTATCATAAAATGAATAAATACAGCGAGCACTTGTCCGAGTTTAACCTCATTTCAACACAAAATCGGTCACAACAAGTAAACGGTAGAAGAAAGGCTGCAACCTTAAGATGTTCATTTCATGTTTGCGATAGGTAAACATTGAATTGTTCCGCGCGAAAGTTGTTGACCTTTTTACGGCAGCATAGGCCTCAAGTAGGACCAACTGTGATTCACATTGTTGGAAAATTGTTCTAGAATGTATTCAGGAGAGAAAAGATAGATTTCAAAGCACAATTGAACATTTTTCGCACCACTCTAACGTTTATTTTGAATTGGCAGCGGAACACTACCTATTTTGTTGACGACAAAGGCCTAAAACTTTGTAAATACTTAAACTTTGAGTTGAGAACTCGACTATTTTCAAAGTCTACATGACTCAACTTTGACGGAATGTTTCTCGCTAGGTCGCTTTACACAGACTTCCCGCCAATCGCTATTAAAAACTAGACGTGGACTTATAAGCTCTTTTTAAATAGAAGGAGCCTGCAATCCAGATAATTACCAGTACTCCGCGCCAGTACCTTACTGTAGTAATATTGTATGCTTTCAGTCATCCAGGCGGTTTTCAATAATATATTACAAAGTAAAATGTGTTTACTCGATTCGAATATGCTGGAGATTGTCTACACTTTACCAATTCCAAAATGGCTTTTTCAGGACTGACGTTGTTCTCGTCCGATTTCCCAACTCCCATCAACAGATCAGACACTGTGGCTTGTCCGATTTCCCATCTCCCATCAACAGATCAGACACTGTGGCGTGTCCGATTTCCCGACTCCCATCAACAGATCAGACACTGTGGCTTGTCCGATTTCCCAACTCCCATCAACATATCAGACACTGTGGCCTGTCCGATTTCCCAACTCCATCAACAGATCAGAAACTGTGGCGTGTCCGATTTCCCAACTCCCATCAACAGATCAGACACTGTGGCTTGTCCGATTTCCCAACTCCCATCAACAGATCAGACACTGTGGCTTGTCCGATTTCCCAACTCCCATCAACAGATCAGACACTGTGGCTTGTCCGATTTCCCAACTCCCATCAACAGATCAGACACTGTGGCGTGTCCGATTTCCCAACTCCCATCAACAGATCAGACACTGTGGCTTGTCCGATTTCCCAACTCCCATCGAACAGATCAGACACTGTGGCGTGTCCGATTTCCCAACTCCCATCAACAGATCAGACACTGTGGCGTGTCCGATTTCCCAACTTCCATCAACAGATCAGACACTGTGGCTTGTCCGATTTCCCAACTCCCATCAACAGATCAGAAACTGTGGCTTGTCCGATTTCCCAACTCCCATCAACAGATCAGACACTGTGGCCTGTCCGATTTCCCAACTCCCATCAACAGATCAGAAACTGTGGCTTGTCCGATTTCTCAACTCCTATCAACAGATCAGACACTGTGGCCTGTCCGATTTCCCAACTCCCATCAACAGATCAGACACTGTGGCCTGTCCGATTTCCCAACTCCCATCAACAGATCAGAAACTGTGGCTTGTCCGATTTCTCAACTCCTATCAACAGATCAGACACTGTGGCCTGTCCGATTTCCCAACTCTCATCAACAGATCAGAAACTGTGGCTTGTCCGATTTCCCAACTTCCATCAACAGATCAGACACTGTGGCGTGTCCGATTTCCCAACTCCCATCAACAGATCAGACACTGTGGCTTGTCCGATTTCCCAACTCCCATCAACTGATCAGACACTGTGGCTTGTCCGATTTCCCCACTCCCGTCAACAGATCAGACACAGTGGCTTGTCCGAATTCCCAACTCCCATCAACTGATCAGACACTGTGGCTTGCAATTACTTGTGGTGCACGTGGTACACCGGGCCGTGAAAGCAATGCCATCCGTATCCTCAAGGGAAGTTGCGAGATCGGACGAGAAAAACGTCAGTCCTGATGAAGCCATTGTCGAAAACGGTGAAACTGCAGGCAAAAATGGTAGTCATAGAACCTTTTAAACATGACTGTACAGGGATTAAAACACTGGGCTTATTCGCAATTGCATATGTCACTCCAGCTTTACAACGGTCCACCATCAGGTTTCAGCCCCAGTTGTCTTTAGTTTCCTGAAGACAAAGGCCTCAAATCCGGCCCGATAAACCTATTGAGATCCTATTGTGATTGGTAATGATATCGCTGATGCAGCTGCAAGTTGACCATAACTCTATCAAAAGGCTTTATTTAGCTATTGAATTAAAATATTGGGAAAAAACACGGTCGTTTTGTCGATTATTATTCTTGAACTGGTGTAAATCTGTCAGGTTAGGCGACAGCTTTCCAGGATTGTCACTTTCAAAGTTTGAACGGAGTGCATCAGGCCTGCTTGTAGAATGTGTTTTGCGGGGGATCCAGTACAATTCTAAGTCTTGTTATCACAAAGGGCGGAAATGACACGCTCTTTTGGCAGCACTTAGCATCCAAAGTGCTTTTCAGTATAGAGGCCATACTCCCACAGGATTCTTCACATAATACACTCAAGCTCTGTGTGAGTGTACAAATTATCATTGGCCTGAAATGGGAGGATATACATTTGTATAAGGTACACCTCCGTGGATTGATTTCAAGCATAACTGCATTGCTATGGCTTTTTTTACTTAAACAACACTTGCAACACTATGGCTTTGCCATATGAACACCTAATGGTTATTCTATTTTGATAATTCATTATATTCCATAGTTGCACTAATTCGATGTAATTAACCGGGCGTTAGTATCGATGTGATGAATATGAAATATTGGTGACATCAATGGGTCGCCGCCAGTTGGCTATTTAGCAATTACAAAATTTATAGAACATGTGATGATATTTGCTTGAATGTGAAATAGATGCCTCACTTATTCATCATGTCATAAGCTCCGATCGCCATCCTCATATTCAGAGTTAAGTTGAGTTGGGGTAGCTGTTAAAAAGCCATTCATGTGTGTGTACACATTTTAGCTAATGACAAGCACAAAGAGTGTTTGATATCATCAAAACAGCTTCATGATAGGATGCAGCATTTGTCATGTCAGAACCTTTATTTTCCATGGCACACTCTTCATTCTTCTGTCCCAGTTATTACATTTAAATTCCCGATTGAAAGTCCTAAATTCCGGCTTGAGGAAAGAGACGACTGGTATGCCTTTCGTATTCAAAAACGAAAACCACACGAGTTTTGAAAAACTTTTCGAGGTAACACTGTCATTGCAGGGTATCCTCTGTGACGTCACACCGACGAACAGATCCAAGGATCGCAAGACCGATTTCAATTTTCACCAGACAATGGGCTATGAATAGCAAATATTTTTTTCCAGCGCAGTCCTATCAATTTTAATGTGCGCTGTTGGAGACACCAGCTAGTGATGACTGTTTTACATTTTGTATTACTCGAGCAATGCACTTCATTAAACAACAATTCGATAGAGTACTATATGCTGTTGTGATAAGTTTTTCCCTCGTACTGCTGAAAAAACTGCCCAAGAGACAAATCCCGAGCTTGCTCTGCCAAAAAATGAAAACGACTCCATGTGATCCTTTTGATGACGTCATCGATTTTGTGGACCACGTGTGCAGGTTTCGTAATGGCGGATCAGAGGGGTTTCTGGTTTCAAAATGGGCTGCTGGGTCATACAAATGTGTGAAGAAGTGGTGAATTATTGAAGTCGGATGTAATTTCCACCCAATGAGCCATGAAGCATCTGAATACCCGGCCGTGAAATTGATTTATCTGGCGAGGTCTGCCCCCTTGCCGCAAGAGAGGTCTTCCTAACGCCCCTCATTCTGGTAGTTTTAATATTCCTTTATGAAATATTAAAATGCGGAAAATTCGGTTTTGTCATCTCGCATTGGGTCTCGTCTCTCGTTTTAGTAGGCGATAGGTTAATTCACGGTGCTGTAGCCGCATTCACGCCTGACATGCTTAGGTTATCCACCATGAGATATTGCTATCTAGAAGTCTATGTTTTGTCTTAAGAGTTGGTCGCACGCATTAAATGTTTGAATAGGGTGCGAGGGGTGATCACATGGTGGAGTAGCTTCAGCGAATATGCCGTAAGTTTCCCGCCTGTTTCTCATTTATCGCTTCTTGTCCCGTTTATTACAGGTCTTTCAGCAGAATCAGCGGACACACAATGGCACTGGTTAACTGGATGTCTGGAGTCAATGCGGGTCCTATTTACTGCTATTCACCGCAGAATAGCGTATTTCAAACGCAATAGCTTCGACTATACAAACCTATTCACGGTTGTGTTGGCTCTCAATAGCGTCGAATGATTTTCAATTTTCTTGCGAACAATGGCCAAATCGCGGTGAATGCGGCCTGTGTTGATTTCATTACGGAGTTAAATAGAAAACATCGATATCTGGTGAATAGCCACTATTTGTAGTCCGGCGGTCATTATAGTGGTTACAATGAAGCAGCTTTCATAGGCTATTCTTTGCAATACACAAGACTCCTCGAGCGGCTTTTGTGCCATCACTATTTGTGCTTCCCCCTCACATACGCAGCCATTGTGAGCGCATTATGAGCCTCTTGTCGTCACAAATTATCAAAACAGCTGCCAAATCAGTCATATTCAAACCGAAGATTTCATTTCCTCGCAGAAGTTCCGACAGTTTCTAACAATTTCTTCACTTTGTCCCGCATTGACAGAGCCAAGGAGGGCACCGGAAGAGCGTCGCATCTGCGTGCCTGTTCTATGCTTGTTATGCACTTGTTATGGACTTCGCTAATGTCAATGTCTCTTTATCTGAGTCTTCAATTACAAAAGCAGCACAATGTTTACTATTGCTGCAATTGCGGGTTAAATTACAAGGTCCTGGAAATGACCTCGAGAAGGACTATGAGTCGAGGGACTATCTTTCCGTTTACACCACCACCCATGTGCAGCTGATGTACGCTGGGGTGTTTGTAGTGCGGCTTGGAGATATAAGCTTAGTACTACAACGCTGAACCCTGTGAGAAAACACCAAATAAATCATGCTTTTACGTCACATCTTTTCAAACCCGTTAAGTCGTTTCTTTCTGAAACTCTACCTGGGCTCCCAGAGCGATAACAGATAAAGAAACCTATATCTCATGAATAGTCCTCCGCTCCATCAAGGGGTCCCATAGCTCAGGGCTGACATGTGCATATCGTAGATAGAGAAATTTTCTACCCTACCCCGCCTTTCCTTTGTGGCCTATTCAAGTAATCTTGAATTTAAAACTTATAGAACAACATCTGAATGCCCGCATTCAAAACAGGCAATGGTGTTCCCTCAATAGGTCCATCAGTTAACTACAGGCTGTATTATGTTACTAACCCATGTCGCATCCTCCCCGTTGTGCGGGACCATATGGTATACGCACGACAATGGTAAGATAAACTCCTCTTTCAGCGATTAAAGCTGTTACAATTGACCGGGTACATGAGGTATCTATATGTTTGCGAGGAGAATGCAACTTTTGTTCCTATTTTAATACCGTCTTTGAGCTGCCTTGAATAAAGCTCCAACACATTGTCAACCGGCTATTGTACGCTCTCTAATACGCCAACTATAGTATGATTTATTTCATACGTCTGTAAGCCGTAACATAAGTTCTGATATTACCTTTGTTAAATTCAAATTGACAAGAGTTACCAACACAATTAACGACGACCGGATAGAAATAAATGCAGATAGCATATGCTATGCTATTCGACGCATGATGCTAAAGGGGCTGTAGCAACAACAACCATACTTTAAGCTATGTAAAGTGTTGTTACCATAGAATATTCTATGCCATACGACACATGATGCTAAAGGGGCTGTAGCAACAACCATACCCTACTTTAAGCTATTGCAAGAAATGTCACCAGAATCATCACTTCATTCACATCCGTGCTTCAATGGAACATGAGTTATTTTCAAATCGACACTGGGAGTCACGGTTTTGTTACTTCCATTTCCCCAATGGAAACAAACGACGCTCGCTGCAGTAAGGTGTAAACAATCATTCGCGTGCCAATCACTGTTTTAATTAAAGGGACAGCACCGGCCAGGCCCGAGGTTGTCCTTAATAGTGAAATTCTACTGTACAGTATGTTCCGACATCGTTTGAGAGAGGTCGGTGCAGACAGTCATTGGGTGATATGAATAAAGACTACCGAATGCTTTCAATTTCAATTTTGTACAGAAAGGCCTAGTATAAATGTACATGGAGTTTTAGACAATAGCATTTGCTACGGTTTATTCATGTCACCCATTGACGATACTGTCACTGCCCGGGAGTGGGATGATCTGTTCTTTTGAAATAATAATCGGGCAGATGCAGAAGGCTTACAATGGTCGCCATTGTGATCAAACAAAAATGTGTTAATGTCTTTGTTGGTGAATTGCCACATATGGTGATCACCATTGTTCATGATATTTATTTCTGCGTGTGACAGTGATATTGCGATTCTGAGGTCAATAGAGTCATGACATAAAATGATGAGGAAAATGGAAAGATAGCAGCACAAAGTTGGAATTTGATAACAATTTTTAGTCATCGGTCGAGTCATCTTACTTGCACCGGTATAACTCTAGTAAGCATTGTCATTGTGATGCGAAATGAGCTAGCATTTCTCAGGTAAAGCAGTCACAAAACCTCACTCGGGGCATTTCACCCGATCACGAACTGACAACGATTCATGTTCGGACCGATGAGGTCGGTATTTTGCTTGGAAGCCCTTCCACGTAACGCAATAGCGACTACGATTTGATGAAGTGGTGAAAGCTCCATCCACGACCAGTCCATGCACTCCAGACGCAGTGGACCGGCCTCGTCATGTTGCCATAGAGGGATGACGATCAGGATGACGAAAATGACTGCAGTCCTCCACTCCATCTCGAACTATGTCGGCGCGATCACTTTTAAGTACGATTAGGCGCGCAACCTGACCACCTAATGTGTGAAAATACACCTCAAGGGTCTCTTAATTAGTTATAATCAACACAAGAGCACAAACACATGAATAGTACGCACTTGCTATTTTCATAACCCTTCATTGAATCTATAAAACATATTTATTCTGTACATAATGAATCAACTACACATGCATTGATCTTCTGGTAACGGTGTTACGATCACATGTAGTAAGACCAATGGAATCGCGTTGGAGAATCTGAACCAGAACAACGTCCAAGAATTCGCCAATGGTACAATCTTCCCCAAAATTAAATAAGTGTCCAGCAGTTACTATCATTCCGGGGGAAACGACAGGTACTTCTCGGACCAATTCATTTAATGTACATTTCAAGGAAACTGCACAAAGTGCCGAGTTGTTTGAATATTGATGTTGCTCCCGCGTAAACATTTGGTGCTTAGCACACAATGACGAGGGTTGGCTATTTAACAATAGGTTCAGTCACCCGGAAGGTATTTAGCTTATGATATCATAACTTATCGATGGATAAAGTGCGTATCGAGAGAGTATGACTGTTTGACGAGAATCCTTGAGGACTCAATCAAGACGTCTGAGCTAAGAATTGCGCCCTTTGGATGTGTTCATTAGGATCGTCTGGCCCCAGTCTAAAGGTGTTGAAGTATTGACCTAGAATTTTCTCTTTGTGTGAAAGTAAAGTGTAGCCTATAAGAAGCAGTAATTCTGAAACATTACTGAAACCATGGTTGAATACCACACTTGTGGTGTATGGTACTATAATACTGGAAGATGCTTCACAAATTTTATAAATCGTCATCTACATATGTATATGAGAGATTCAACTGCGGGTAAACTGAGGGATAATAACCGTGGGCATAATATTCCGATTAAGATAGCCTGATTTGAATGAAATAGAAATTCATTTCAATTAAAATGATAAATTATCTCTGTTGGTGAATTATACTATTTTCGAAACCACCTGTTTGAAGGAATATCTATTTGCATCTTGCTGAACGTGTTATTGTCGTCAATAATGTTGGCAGCTTTGTAATGAAGCTGGCGAAAAAGTTTGAAATGTCCCAAGAAAGAATGTCCGGAGAGCGAATGCTTCTACGCTTTTATTTCTGAGCTATTAACAGCCATGGCCTCTATAGAACCTGAGCATATTACATCAGAACACGATAGGGCCGGACGTATTTTTCAGGGGGGAATGTTCTCCTTCTTCATTGGCTTCTGGGCGATGATACGTTGTTTGGATAACAGAGAATATGTCCATTAGGGGATATGGACAATTTTATAGTTGGTCTTCAGAATTTATGCATTGCATTCATTTTCGTTGTTCACCAAGTTTTAGACTCTGGTTTATCAGTATCTCTTCAACGTTCAATGGTCAGATATTGATCTGCCAACCCAGCTACCTATCTTCGATACCAGACCGAGGGGCATTGTCCCAGACGATACCAGCTTCAGGTGCCTACGTCAATAACCCCTAAGAGTCAATCACTAGCATCAAAGAGCAGCCTCTCCTACAAAAGCAGTCATTCTATTGCATGAAAAAAGACATAATAAGGGTCTGCAAGAAACTGTGCCATTGTTTATCAACAAAGAAATGACTAAAGCATCGTTTTTTCAACATTATACGATTTGTATTAGTTTCTCAAATAGCAATCATAGCTTACTGAGTCTTTTCTTTGACAATCCCACTCAAAGTTGAACCAAATCCGCAGTGCAGAATCCCAATGCATTGCACGTGTACATTTGGTATGCTTACATTGAATTAAATCCTACCGTCTGCTCAGCTTTCGACACGGTATAACGTATCTGTACTATTTAAATAATAACCTTTATTCTTTCCTTTGACTCAGTAAACAATGGAGATTTTGTTGTTCATTATGTCATCGCCTGTTTTATATTTGATGTTCGTGAAGTGCCTAAAGGTCATACAAGACATGAATGAGACGAGACGCGTGACTCTTCCTTCTTTTTTCTCCACAAAAGCCATAGTTTTTCTCGACAAAAGGTCTTGGATTCTTCTTGTATTTGTCAGAGTTATCTTACACTTTGTGTTGGTTTTTCTTAGATGCGCTATGGATAGATTCTCTCTCTTGATACTGAGTCAACCTACCACGTTCTATTACTGACTTGTGAGAAATACTGGCACCAAATACGGCAAGAAGTAGAGTTTTGTTTGATGTAATAATTGTGTCTGCGTAATATCTTTCATTGAGTTCCCACCAATTTCAATTCCCTTTACCAGCAAAAGTTTGAGACTTCCTGTCATGTGACGGTTTTGACCAGTCAGAAACGCTGTATACTCCCCATAGCCAAGCATGGCTGGGCCGAAGACGTATGATAGGTGTCTTCTGACTGGCCAATACCTTCCCGGAAGTTCTAAATGAAGTCCAACTCGTTCATCGCGCTTTGATCTGCGCACACACTCAACTTCACGCTTCCCCAGAATAAACAGATGGATATCTGGTTTGTCACTGACCGGGTCGAAGCAAATTATATCATTTACCCAGTATTAATTGAAGAGAAACTCGAGTCTCACGAGTTTATCAACCCAATAAAACAGAATAGTAAATTTTCCAACAGAGTGCCCGACTTTGCATAATCAAATCACAACATAATTGCTATCACTTTTCCATCAATTAGCAACGAACCATTTCTTAAATAAACAGCCAATCAGCGCGCAGCATCGCCTGCCTCTGCGGGATTAATCTACGTCTGCCACACTTCATTTTCTTCTTTAGATTTGTTAGAAAATAAGATAAACAGTTTACCAAGACAAAGAGTCCTCGATTTGACGCGATTAGCTGGTTCTAGTTTGACATATCGCCCAATTATCATCTATCGTCTGCTTGCGTCAATATTTTCCCGCCAAATTTCGGCGAGTTATAGCGCCATGTGCTCGGCCTGTGGGTGAATTACCGAGGTGTTCAAGCGTAAAACGCGGCAGACGAGATATCAATTGGTTCATCACGCTGCGGCGAATTCGCGAAAATACGAAAGTCTTCATGCTGTGTTTTCTTTCAAAGTTTGAACAAATGAGAGGCTGTGCATTTGCTGTTGGGCAGCAAAACGTAAAAAGGCCATTTACTTAAAGCGCATGCAGTAAGACAATTAGCCTAATTTCATTTTGAAGAGGGTGTTATGTTTGAACCGATTCCCACGAAGACGACTGGCACTGCTTCCAACGTGCTTCATCTTGTTCATGGTCACCATGTTTGTAATACATCCGTGTAGACATCCATACAGACGCTGAATGCTAGGCAGTTTTCGCACCCCCGTTGTACCCCCCGACTTGGGGTACGACGGGGGTGAGATTGGTCAAAACCTGTCATCTGACTGAGAATGGCCGGGAGACCGACTCCTTAGCTCTGTGTTTAGTCAGCATACGTACCGATGAGTGCTTTATATGATCGATTTGCTCCGACAGAGAGCAACTGCAAACTGTCATAAACCTGCAATTACACTTCATAACGGGCCAGCCTCCGATGAGGCCAAGATGCTCCAGGTCCACGACCCATTATCTTAAAGTCCCAGTGGGCTCTTTCGCAGGACACGTGCAACTGACAAAAGGTGCATTGACAAAATAAACCAATTTGTAGTCGGTCTTTGTTTCGTGGCCAATGTCATTAGCCATCATGGCGGGGTCCTTTTCGGGCGGACGTTGCCACGGAGCGCGAGACGAGTCCCGCAGCAAAGCCCAGCAGGGGCAGCAAAAGGCTGATAAAGATTCAAACAGGGCAAACAATGGCAGGAACAATGTCCTTTCCTTTGTTAATTACAGATACTGTTGTAGGGATCAAATAGGTGGCAAGATTGTAGTGGTGATGACAATGATTTGCTTCCCTCTATTATTGTCTAAATGGTCTTGTCAGATCAAGGCGTTGAATGTGTTGGTTTTGTTGAAAAAAGTGCAGCAAAATACCCCGTTAATGGCGTTCAGGGCTGCGATATTTCCATAGGACACAATATCTTGCCATAATTGGGCTGTAGTCTTTGAGAACAAAGTAACAGACGGTACTGTACTGTACCATAGAATCATGACCAGTTTAAGTTGCCTTGTATGCCGATACTTTGCGTAATGTCAGGTTCCATTTTCAGCAGTGACCATAAACAGATAAACAAAAAGGGATCACTTAAGAACGAACTGATACTCAAATGATAAGTTACCTCATTCGCTTCCAGGTGGCACTTTTCACCTGAAGTCATTTACGCATGTACTTACATTACACAGGAACTACTGGATGGACTGGCGCAAAATTCGCATCATCAATGAAGGAGGCCATCAGCTATCATATGACACGGGCTTGGAGGCAATCTTCGGAGGATTTCCAAGAGAAATGCTTCCAAGGCAAAGACTATTAAATGATGCCAGATGAAAAGACCACCATCATTCTGTAACACCAAAACATGGAACTTAGTCATGTTTGTGAAGGCAAAACAAACAGATCTTTCTACTGAAGTAACCAGTTCTCTTGCGTTTGTTGTGACTTTTTCTCTGAATCATTCCATCCAGATTGCCCTTTATCCAAGTGAATAGCGCATCCAAAGCAGCGACCACCGAGGTCGCGCCAAGACAATATTCAAACCCCGGATGGCGGTATCACGTTTCGCGACGCATAATGAAAATTGATAAAAAGAAATTCACAAATCTATAAAGCCACTTGACACTTTATTGATTTAAGTAGATTTTGTAGAATAGCGAGTCAGGAATCCAAAACGAGTCTCTCGCGAATTCTCGTTCCCACGAGAGTTGGCGCGGCCGCCATTGCGCGCGGATTGAATTTCATAAACCCCATCTGTGTTGGTTAATTCGATTCGATAATTTAGTTTGCCAGAGTCTATGAATTTCATGTCTTGCGATTTGATTAGGCATTTACGGGCCGGCCGGTATTGTGGGCTAATTCATAATACACCATTGTTGTAATGAGAATAACAAACAGTTATCGCCCATAATGAATTGCTCAGAAGTGTGCGTGTCAGTTTTGCTTCGCGTTGAGTCCCGTATCTGATGAGCATTTTATTATATCAGCTTCGATCGGTTTGACTTCAAGTGGCTTTTCGATTCAGCGAGGCAGTGCGGATATTCTCGCGGTGCCAGGCCACCAATGGTGATTTGCTGTTAGATGACAAGAATGCGCTGTCTTGGCTTTCGAATATCGTAGGCAGAAAGGTTGCAGGAAACACTGTTATACGCCGGGTTTGACAACGTCTCGCTTCTGCACAGATCACGGAAACAAAATGTACAGTACATCTTGGAAAAGAGCCAATCATACAGTGGTATTTTGTGATGACTTCCGGTCAATGAAGATGACTTCACTGGAAGAGGTTAAGCCTCGTTCCCGTCATAGCACCAGCACATCTCAGCATATACGAATTTCAGCTCCGTCTGCGATCGACCACCCAAACGTCACGAGATCTAGATCTCGCAGTGAATCGGTACATTCCGGTGCGTCGATATACACCTTCCGCGGTGGCCCAAATCGACGGCTACTCGGGAAGCAGACGACAAACAGAGAAATTACCCGGATCTAATAAACCGTAAACTGTATGAGATTGCGATTATCAACCCATTTATTAGCCGAGATCGTTTGTGCGTTAGCATCATAAAAACAATTGCGCGCAAACCTAACCTCATTTATCCTAGCCCGGCTTGTTAGGCTAGCTGGCTAAGCCAATAGGCAACCAATTTATTCGCGATTAAGAGGTTTAATGGGGAGAAGACTAGCCTTATTGGGTTGGATGGGACCTTTCTGCGGAGGATGACACCAGTGCTGTATCTCATTAGGGCGACTTTCCGGCGAGGATGCCCCTTTGTGTAGCATCGAATTATTCTGTTAGGTGTTGTCTTGTGCAGAAAGGTTTTATTCTAGGGAGGTAAGATCAACAAAGACACCACGATACCATGTTGTTCACACAAGGCTCCTGCAATGTTCACGATTTCAAACTCATTCGTCTTTTTCATAGCTTTCAACTTTTGCATCACAAACTTGAACAGGATACACTTTGTTATTTGTTTCTCTTTTATCAGAGCGAAAATGATATTTGCCAAAGAACCTTTGAAGTTATTCTTTTTCATGAACAAATAGCGCGAGTGTTCATCCAAGATGGCGGCTGTGGACGCCATTTTGGAATTCGCAAGATACACGTGAGCATTTCAGACGTTTACTTACCTTTAGTATGAATGTTCGCAGTGGGCAAGATGGTTTAAGCAATGAGATCAACAGACCCCTAAAACACAACTAACTGCATACTGTTCAGACTCTTCAGAACAGCTTTCTACACAATGTGCCTCCACCAATGTTGCTCCATGCTACTTCGAAAGGGAAACACAAATTCCATGATTGCCACTTAGATGCAACCTTGATACAATTGAGGCTGATGCAGTAAACGCCGGTGACTCAAAACCAGCCGCAAAGGGAGGAAATTGAAGAAACCAGTTACGCTGTGTTGGTTTATCAGCATAGAGGTTAAATAACGAGGGGAAGAAAGAACGTAACCAGAAGAATTGATCGGTGGAACTCAATTCTGCTCGGCACGAGCAGAGCCGTGCTGGCGTGGAAGCTTGTAGAGGTCGCGGTGGTGTATGATGGCGAAACAGTCCCTCTTGGTATCCTGATGAGGAGTAAAGGGGAGACGCGAGCGTTACAGGGTCAGTGAAACACGCGGTGCATGGCGTTCTGAACTATCAGGGGTGTATATACTCAGTCCGTACCCTCGGATTGGCGAAGTGGAGTCTAAAGCTTTAGGGTCAAGATGGCGTAGTGGCGTTGCTGGCAACCTAAGGAATCCTTATGAAGCCGAAAGCGGCAACACAAAGCGTCAGGGGATGTCAACTGAAACGAAAGGGCTGAAACATCAATTTAATCAAGAGGCCTTCCTGAAGGCCATTCCTACCAGGAGCCAAGCCATTTAACAGAACGAATCATTCTCGCAAAGCTTGATGCTGAAATATTCGCAGTGGAACATCGTAGTAACCGAATGAGCGACGAGCACAAACTGTACCGGTACCTGGATGCGAGGCCGACAATGTCACGCATGACTCCCCCGATTCGTATTTATACGAATTGTCCGCATTAGCTGCTCATCAGCAGATGATACTCCTATTTCGCGCCAAATTTCCCCCATCATAAGTACACAAATTGAACAAATTGAATCAGAACTAACCAAGACATAAGGGACAGGACAAGAATTCATTGGGGTCTAAAATTCAATTCTGTGAATGCGGGAAGAGTCCCCCGGCTCACCAGGCACTATATAGACCCTATCACGAAATCGCTGACTGGGCTTTTTGATTGAAACATTGGTGTTTATGGAGAGTGCTGTCGGTGGGAAGGTTTGGTGACAAAATGGACGCTGTGAGGGGAAGAGGTTGAAAACACGAGAGGATGAGTTTGCATGTTAACGAGTTCAGACCAGGACTTTAGATTGGACGATAAACCGTAAATCTGACAAATTTCGGTTTCCTGAATGAGGGTTTCCATGACCACATGGCAGTGGAACATCCACCTGCAAATTTCTTATGAAAGGGGAGCAAAACTAACCAATTTCTCAGGATGTTCAGCGAGATGTAGCTCACTGATGGTGAACTTTGAACCACGGCAGACGAAGGAACGCCAATCCCCTTTTGCCCCTGCAGGAGATGCAGAAAATGCATGCATCATTGGTTGACTCAATAGCCGGGCTCTTCCCTGCACGCTACCACAAATGCGATTGATGATTTGATGCATCAGATCACCAAGCCAATGTCCATGGGTCTGCTGGTTCATAATCTAATTCTCCCCGCCATAGAAACATCCGATTAACCAGGAGTATAGCAGATATGAATTCGCAAATCAAACGGCCAATGTTGTGGCTTTTGCCTTGGATGGTCTTTTAACGAAGCAGAGTGTTCCTTTCTTTCATACACCATACCAAAACTTACTTTTTCAAAAGCTAAAAAACTTCCTTTTGAAAAGTGTAGAAGGCCTCGGACTCCAAATCCTTCAGATGTATGCTTCTAATCGCCATCTATAAAGGATACTAATAGTTTCTCCAGCTAATACTATTAAATTAGCTGACTATCAGAAACTGCTAGCACCAAAATACGCTGAACGAACATCTTTAACATTTACCATAAATTATTTCTTTGTCGAATACCTTTCACTATTCGTTTCATCTAAAGTCTGTTTGATCTCAAAAACCTGCTTTCCGGAAATGAAAAGCTTGTCCATATTGCTCTCCCCGCCTTAATAATATAATTTTGCTATCATTTCATCTCGAAGTCATGATCCTACCCTTGTCCACCAAATCAAAACGTCAAACCTTAATAGAAAACTTTCACTTCCCAATGTTACTTTCAACCAAAGTTCAGACACATTCATTGAACTTGGTTTGTCAAATAAGATTGATCACATCCAATTGAAGTATTCAAGTAATAATTCCCTTCGTTTCATCAAAGTGTGCGCCGAGACAGCTTTTAGATCCCACCGCATAATACCTATTCTTGTGATTCTCCCTCTCGCCTGTCACTTGCTCGCCACTCGGCGGAATTTTATTTGCCGCCAATTTTGTACTTTCAATTTGTACAAAACCACGGAAATTTGCCATGAATAGCGGCAATTACACGGCAGCTAGGAGGAAGAGTTGCTGGTTCGCGCTGATTCAGGGAAGGATCAGGGGACAATGAGGCAATAAGAAGGGATATGAGGAAAACACGGAACCCTCACCACGTCTGTTAGCCGCTGACAATGGCCATATTAGTGCCATTCCTGCTAACAACTATCCATTTCACGCTATCGGTTTGTTAAAGATGTGCTGCACTCTCCTCTTCAAGCCGTTCTGAGATGAAAACAGAAAATGGTTTGATGACAACTCTTGTCTAGCTGCAATGAAGGGAAAGTGGTAGAACCAAAACCAAGGGAGTGGGATCAATATTTATATCGAACTAAATGAGTACACAATCAATATCAAGAACCAAAGAAGAAGAACCATACGCCCAAAAAGAGGTATAAGCATATTCGAGTTTCAAAGAGAGCAACGCCAACAACTCAAGAGGATTGTTCACACCATTTTGCTAGCATGGTCAAATTGTGCCCAATCATCAAGAAACAAATATGTTGCAACTGTTCCATCAGCCTTCGAATGAACGGCTCACAGAGACACCAACACAAACCCTACAACCAGAAAGCAAAAGAATAAACTTTGAGAGAGATTGTGATAGTTTCAGCTCTCCAACTGAGTTGCCAACACCAATTCGTTACATGGTCAAGATGTGCCCTAATGAGCTGGACGCCCGGTGTCTCTCAGATGGGACCACTTGAGTGTTTCCCCAGCAAAATGACGAATCTCATCCCAAGAAAGGTTGGAGTGTCTGTGGAGATAATTTGGTTACCGGGTGTATACAATCTGTTCAGAGGGTAACAATGCTCAACAACCCTCCTCAGCAAGACTAACTGACAGATATTGTGTTAGATCCGGAGCTAACACAAGTGAGAGGTTGATACTGCTATTGCTTGCACCCCCTGCTGTCCTGTCTTCTGTAGGACGAACATCAAGATTCTATGGACTCTAGAATAGTTCCACAGATGAAAGCCCAGAATTAGCACTTTTCCATGAAATATTTACAGTATAGTTCTGATGGAATTTGCCAGGGCTCCTCACATTAGAACTAAATCTTCCTTCAAAAAGGCAGAAAAGTTCCTTTAAAAGGAGTGCGCCCACAACCAGTAAGAGCCGCGCTTCTATCCCTGCCACTTACTCCGGTATTCTTGCCTCATTCGCTGTGTACTTGTCACCAATGAGCGGGAGATGCTGACAAATTAGCCTACTCCTCTTGGGTTGGTTGTCTAAAGCAAGAGGATGAATAATCCAGATGGAACCGAAGATGTACGGAATGAACCATAAAATACAAAAGAGTAGATGATCACCCGCGTATTGGTCACATTCGTCAGCGGGGAAGAAACTTTAGGTGACCGATGATCAGAGCCAGGAATTCGCCATGGTAGCTGGCTGGAGGTTCAAGCAACTAAGAATAATTTGGAGCTCACTTCTGTCGGCAGTTGTGAGTGATGAATACGGGACAGAAAACCGTTGCGTGAAACTATGAAATCCAAAGAGAAGTAAAGAAATAACAAAGATGGTGCCAAGGCAGAAGCTGTTGTAATTGACAAAGGCCATAGCAGCGAAACCTGCAGAGCTAAGCAAAAGCAACAAAAGCAACAAAGAAAGGAAAAAGGAAAACTGAAGCGAGAGACGAAGAGAAGCAAATGGGCTAACATCAAGGTTTGAAATCATTTTGACTTGTGCAAAATCCCAACGACAGCAAATGTGCTGAAAAGGCTTGAACGACACCCCCAACTTCAGCACTTCTTAGGGAAACTTCACGACCTAATCATATTTGCATTCTTCTCCTTGGCTTGTGCATTTGTCCGGCTCATTACCTTTCATCCCCGGTTTGGTGTCGCCTGTTTTCTGCTTGTTACCTCATTAACCAGATGAGGGCGCTAACAATTACATTAGAGACACGGGGAAACAGGAGCCCAGGGCATCACAATTTGTCATGGAGATAAAAGCAGAATTACATCAAATCTACCTGGTGATGTTGTGTAACTAACCATTGTTTTAGGACAATTTGATTCCAAAGGTAGTGCTCCATGTGGCACGTCTCTCCAAACGTTGACCGAGAAAGATGAAATGTATAAGCTTATATTGTGTCTTTGCACATATTGATTAAGTTTGAAGAGATAAGTTATTCATATTGAAGGGGGTACTAGATTGTTTTTCCAGGCCACTGGCAATGGATTAGGATATGATCTGGACACTGCTTCGGAAATAAAAGCAAGATTACCATCAAGTTCTGTCATGTTACATCTCTTAGGTAATGTTGTGCAACTAACGTTTGTCTTTGCACCAGTCTGTGCATTTGGAAAAGGTAAGAAATATGTCTCCAAGCCAATGTTATAACAGAAGATGTATTGCTTAGGGGATAAACGGGATTGCCCCTCTTCATCATCTTAGCTCATGCCATTTAATTCACTTTTGTCTTTCACATAATGCCATTTATTTGGAAAGGATACGTCTATTCATTTTGAACAAGCACGTCTCTCAAAGCCGATGCTAGAACAAAACGATTAGATAGAACATTGTATTGAACAGAAAAGCTACATTATAGTCAATTTCCATTGGCTTAGCAAACTTTGCGATGTCTTTGCACAGAGTTCTTTTGTGTCGAAAAGGTAGCTTTCGGATATAGCACTACAAGAAGTGTTGGTACACCTACTCATCATTTGTTTTTGTGATATCTTTTTTTAATGAAAAAGGAAGTTAGAAAACAATAAGGCGATGGCGAAGTGTGTTTGTCATGAGATTTTGTGCCATTTGCACAAGTGGCACCCGGAGGATACTCCCAGCACCAGATACAACCGAGCCTAAGTCGTGTGTGCAGGTAAACACTCTGAGCACTGAATCTTGAGATGTGAATCATTTCATCTCGGGGAAAAAAACACAGATGAGGGAGAGAATTGGGGGGTCCGTTTGTTTATTTGCCTGCATGTTGCAGCATTTTTTGCATATTGTGGAGAAGGTGGGGGGGGGGGGGCTTGAAAATCATTAAAAGAGTAAAAGTATGGCCCAATACACAAAAGTATAAACCAACTACATGTACTTCAAAGTAATTGAACTAACTGGTTTATGACTATAGGAAGACGGAATTTATAATGAACCTGATACGTTTCACTGACAAAATCAAGGAAGACATTGGTATATTTCAACAAATCATTTATTCATATTTTTTCTTCAAAATCAACAAGCTAATCATGTCTTACAAAGTACATGAAGGATATAAATCAACAATATGATAAATCTACAAGTGATTGGACAGGGTGTAGCAGAAGGAATGCAGGTTCAAGATCATTGTAGCTAACACAAACATGTCAGCGATGCAATGCACAACCTCCAAGCATGGGTAGTGGAGATTGTCACTTTATACACAGAAGATGCATAACTGCAGCAGCCTAGGTGAACTAATAATCAGTATGCTTGAAGTTTTAAAAACGACTTAAAATTTTACATGAAACCTTCACCAAAGTCTTAACATTGTATTTTTCCATAAGAACAAATTTGTATTTTCAATGGGGTTCAACAACAAAATGACCTTTCAACCAATAGTGAAAAGCCAAGGAAGGCTCGTCTTTCTCTACATGGGAAGGCAGGTGAAAGGGAAAATGTGCCTTAAGGAAATACAGCCCAGACTAATTGAAAAAGAAGATATTACAAAAGTTCCAAAACTCTTACGAATATTACAACATTAGTCCCAAAAGTTCTCCAAAGCCCCACAGAATTATGAATTATCCCAACAGACAATTTACTAGAACACCCTCATTCATCACAGGATGACCTGCACAATGATTGCGGTTGCACAGTTCGCCAATTGGCCTCTAACCGGTTTGACAATCAGTTGGTCCTCCTAACCAGATCTCTGATTGATACCAATTCTCCCACGAGTGACACATCTGACACTTTTGTCCTTTACATTCATCACCTTAACAGGTGGAGAAAACGCGCTGCCAAAAAACTCACAATTGTGGTTCTCGACCCAAAGTGCTTCTTTGCATGTCGAGTTGATTAGATTTCCACAAATTACATTTTATACGTTTGTGGGCCATGCTGCTAATCTTCTTTACCCATCTTTCCATTTTGGGCAAAACTATCATAACTAATAGAATATGGGTTCTGTCAACTGGCTGATGTTCTTTTTGATGATGCCTATGGGCTTCTTTTAGCATATTACGACATCCTTAATAAACCTACTCTAAGTCATTGTTATGTTTTGATATATCACATTAATCATAGTTTTGGACACTTTTTCATTTGTTTGATCAGATTATACCTTATGGGTGCATTTTGGGACACTATTATCATTTAAGAACACTAAGGGAAGATAGATTAGTGGGCTCTTGTAGATGCCTTGGGATACTAGTTTTTTCAAAGAAATATTATCCCATTCCTTGCAAAAGTAAGGAAAAGCCATTACGGTATAATTTAGCACGCAAATCATTTATGTTTACGATTTAATCAATGATACCATAATTGGCTAATCATACAAAACATTTTGTCTCTTTTTATACCTAAAACAGTTAGCAAGATTTCATTTCTACTTACTATCTAGGAGAATCACTAGAGACATCCCTGGACTTTGAACAATTGCAGCTTTACTATCAATAACAGTATCATATGGCAGTATTTTCAGTCTGATTAGTACATGTAATTAGATTATTTGATTAGAAAACCAGGAATAATTAACGCTCCATCACCATTAGTTATTTGGTTATTTGGCGGTTAGAAACCCTTGAATAATTTACCCTCCATTACCAAGTGCCAAAGGATCTTGATATACCTTCATTCATTCTGAAAAGATTAAAACAGGCAAAGATTGTAGACCTTAATGTAAAATGAGTTACAAATCTGAGTCTGGAAAAAAAAGTAAGTAAGGCTGCTTGACTGATTGATAACAACATTGTGGTGTTTGACCTGTTTGGAGAGCATACACTGAAAAAACTTGAGTGTCTCTGCGAGGGCGGGTAAAAGATCCCACACAGGTGGACAGTAGCCTTGCGAGGGCTCCATCCATTCCTCTGGCAAAAATCCAATAAAGTTACGATGACTGTAATGATGATGTTGCACCACTGCAATATCAGACAGAAACTCCGTGAAACTCCCCAATCCAGCTCCTTGCATACCCAGCAGTCGATTCAGAAGGTTTTGCGGGGTTGTCACCCGAAATTGGTGACAACTCGTCGTTCAGGAATCCTAGGCAAGGTTATGCAAATATCATTGGAAACTTTAAGGGATTCACGGAAATGTCGAGCATACACTTTACATCAGACTCTGCTGAGGGTGTAGGCCTACTCGCAGAGTCTTTCTAAATAATCTGTTTCATACAAAAACAGGAAGTGAGCAGTTGGGACAACCATATTCCTTTCATATACTGGCATCACCGTCCTGAGGTCCAACTACAAACAATGGGTGAAATTTCTAGTTTTCCCTTGTCAAGTGCTCCATTTCCTTCAAAATTATACAACACAATGACAAGATGTAGATGTAGGATTATTGAAGCAATCAGCAAATGGGCTCAAAATGAAGCTTGAAAGGCAATTTCATTGTTTGTATAACAATGCACAACAATATATGTTTCACTTGTAATTGTATATTATCAACATGCTTTAAGGCTCTTTATATCTAGTGCATTCAGTACATAAGCAATGAGGGGGCAGGCATTTGAGAAGTTTTGGCCAATTTGTTGTAAGACCGTAATCATCAGAAACTTTTTATCGTTGTACATCTACAAACATGTCACTTTTAAGACTTTTAAAACTACCACATTAACAAAAATGAGGCCAAAAGGATAACATGTATTGATTTCAAATGATTACACCATTCACTTGCAAAAGAGGGATTATAGTCACATGCAATTCAAACCATAGGTCTCAGTAATCAAAATCACTCGTTTACAGGGTGCTTTTCCAATATTTTGATGCACAACTGACATCTCTGCTACAATCATACAGCGCTACCTTTCAATAAAACCCCTTTGAATGTATTAAATCACCAAACAACCTAAAGTCACATGAGAAGCGACACTGAAGACCCTTCTGCATGAGAGGGATAAGGGTTCCTGCTACTTGAGAACCTACCCTCAAACTAGTGTTGATATTGTAGCCGATGATATTTCCAACAGAGAAGACAAGAAAGGAGTAAATGATCCTTCACAAGGAAGCACAATGCGGATCTCTAAAGCATTGTCACGGAAACAGTTCCTGGCCACAGGCGAATACGACCAAATGCCTAAACATAAAGGAAATGGAAACCAAAATGGCCTCTGCAGGGTAAGATATCGAAGATGATCCCGGCACAAATGTGAAAAGTGTCACCCCCTGTTTGAATCTTTTGTGTAATATTTGATTCTATTCTCATCACTTCTTGACTATAAAGCTCATTGTCACCTTTGAAATGCGTTGGTTGGCGAACTATAGCTGGAGAGGGTCTGGCTGCATCAGTCTTACATGTTACACACTGGGAAAACCCTGTGAGTCACTGGGTCACAATAATCCCTGAATGGAGTGGAGGAGTTGTGATGTTCCTGACAATGGTTTGGATGACTATGAAGCAGGAGCTTTTATATGCAGAGAATGAGCTTTTGAGATTCTGAGTGTTGGAAGTCGGATAGTCTTGAAAGGCTATTATTCTTTCATGAATGAGGCATCTTTAGATGGACAACCTGCAGAGATATTGTTATAGAAAGCATTGATGAACAGAAAGTAACCTACCATACATTTACAGGTGAACTGAGAGTAACCTGCAATGGAGAATGTAAACCTGCCGTTGGTGTATACAATACTGCCATGGGTAACATAAGGGCCTGCCATGGGACACATAATAGCCTGCCAAATGTAACGTAATAGCCTGCCAAAGGTAACGTAATAGCCTGCCAAAGGTAATGTAATAGCTTGCCAAAGGTAACGTAATAGCCTGCCAAAGGTAACGAAATAGCCTGCCAAAGGTAACGTAATAGCCTGCCAAAATTAACGTAATAGCCTGCCAAAATTAACATGATAGCCTGCCATGGGTAAATAATAGCCTGCAATGAGATTAATAATAGCATGCCAAGTGTAACATCATATCCTGCAAGGGTTTAGGTAACCTACAATGGGCAAACATTGACCTGCAATGAAGCAATGGATTAACCTGCTATGGCGAATATCAACCTGCACAAGAGTCTGCCATGGGTAGCAGAATTGTTACCAATGTGAATAACTTGCCATGATGAGAAAGATACACGCCTGATTATTCCCTGGTTGTATGACATATCTTTCGAAGGACACCATGCAACTGTTATTGACACATCGGTTAAAAACCTACCATCCAAAATTAAATTGTTGAACGACAGCTCCAGATCAAATCCAAGTTTTCTCTTTCAATCTGTTAATAACAATATCTCTACTATGCCAACAATAGCCAGCTGCCTCTGGTGGGAGTCTGCTTCAAAAGCAGGACACTGAGGCTACCCAGGAGGCTGTCTACCCATTTAATGAAGTCGTCATAACTTCATAACTTTTACAAAAGCACCCACTGGACCCTAACGGTAACATCATTCCTCCCTATCCATTATCTGAAGCCAATGGCGATATAACTCTTCTGAATAAGCAGCCTGGAATCACTTGAATAAAGTACGAGAATCAAGCATTAAAGACCGGGATAATTGCGAAGGAAACAAACCCACATTTCAGTGCCGATTTCCCCTTTTTGTCTATCAACACTGGTTCCTTTTGTGGCTATTGACAATGGCTACGGCTGCTTCCGAAATGTTTGAATTCAAATTTCACCTGCGGCTCATAACGAACCTCAATTACAAGTAGAATTACGCCAGATAGGAATGCACGCAACTAAAAAGGATGTCATGTTTGTATTAATTCAACAACTTTCTTCCCAAGGCGTTCTGCTTTACGATCAAAATGAATGTCAAATTAATGATATAGATGGATATCAAATATAATTACATTGTGTTTGTGGTGGGATGCTTTGCCATAGGAATAGCCTACAGACGAATATCTCATCACGATTGTCGAGGAAATTTATCAGTTTAGCGGCCTTTTGTACATAACAACGCATTTCAACTCATGAATACTTCTCACCATGAAGATAAGACTCTTGAACTTATGGACAAGTTATGTGGAATAGGAGAGCTTTGTGCATTTCATTTAAAGATTCCACAAAACAATTTCGAGAACAATTCATCATCTTCCAGCAGAAGTTTGCAAGTGGAGGTTTTCTTCTGGCCGTTTCTTAATTTACAAAGGTTCAGTAGAGTTGTTGAAGTAAAAGTTTGTATCTGTGATGTATCGAGAAACCAAAGCCATGTGATTTTTATTGCAGCGACCTCCAATACTTTTCAAGTTTCAAAATTCACACAATGCAGGATTTGACAAATGCCTGATGGAAACCTTTTGATACTAATCAAAGGAATCAACATACCAAACTTATTCCAAATTCTATAGGAACTTGAATAAAAACAAAAACAAATGTCAGAACTAACATATACTCTCTAATTGAACTCAAGAAAAGCGGGCTTATGCCAGAATATATTTAGTCATGGTATTGATGAATTTTGTTGGATCTGTTTTGATGTCACCTACCCCGTCTTAAAAATCAGAGTACCCTATTCAAATCGAATTCCTTAGAAATGTATAGAAACTTGAATAAAAGGAAGAAACAAATGTCGAAACAACCTTTGCATTACCCCAGACGTTGAGAATCTTTTGTGTAACCTCTCGTGTTAAGAAAAGCAAATAATATTGAAAGGATTTTTATCACCAGTGCCAAACGGACAAATGGATGGGATGAAAGCGTCACAGATTACGACAAGAAAACTTTGTTCCCCCAGATAATAATTTCTTACAGCGAAGATTCCGTGTGACTTTTGAGTGAAGCGTTTGATATGAGAGAAACCTGCAATATTTGCAACTTCGAATGTTGCATTGCCAGTTCAATTGTTGCTTTCTGTGCAAGTGTCTTCCTTTGGCATCAACATCAGGATCACCGACCTTCTGCTGAATTCCACTTCATTGTAAAAAGAATAAAAGCCATATTATATGTTCTGTACATACAATTCAGAGGTACAGAAATAAAGTAACGGGCTTTTCTGCCTCTTTCTGAATCATACTTTGTGTGAATTGAAAGTTCAAACCAGAAAATATCTTCAGGGGCAGCACAAGTTGCGAATTCTCGAACAATTACGCTAAAGTTTGAGATGTTTTAGAATAGAAATTGTCTCCTCCCGCTTGGTATTGGTTGTTCTTTCACCAAACCCCTCTCAGGTGAGCTGTCATTTCAACACATCTCTACCTGCCCTGTGTTTGGTAATACAACCAATACCGACAGTGAGGTATCAATTCCTCAAACACAATTCCAACAAAAGCACCAGATATTGTATTCAAAAGTCCGACTCTGAAAGCGCGATTTTCACTATCGCTGGAAGACACCTTGTTCGATTGATCCGAGACAGATGGACACAAAACCCGGCTCTCATCGCTTTGTCACACGCCAGATAAAAGCGGTACGGATTCTCATAATATGGGTTGTGACCCTTCAATTCTATTGCTTATTGCAATTGAGAAATGATATCGGATGAATGATGTTGTCATTGGGACGTCAGGCCATGGACCAATATTACACCAATACCAGGATAAAGATCAAATCCTTTTACTCAGGAGATGACAGATATAAAGATGACATCCTTTCATGTTTTAGCCTTTGCTGTGGCTGACATTGGTATTTATTCGACTCGAAATTCAATTTGATAAAGTTCTCATGAAAAAATTGAAAATAGCAGGACAAAACAACATAAACTTGCATAATTTGAAAATGACGTGACCATGATGATAACTCTATTTCATTTTTCTCTTTTTACGACCATCCCAATCAACCAATATGATGAATTTTCCGAGACAGCAAAAGTTTAATTGTCTTCATCAAACTTATATTGAAATGGCAACACTTTCCTTTAAAATCAACGACAGAGAAAATTATTTTTTTCTATTTTTGGGCCATTATTCATTCATTATTACATTTGGTCAAAGAAGGATAATTCAATATTGGATTTCACAATTACCTAATTTTGATTCAAAATGGAAATAGTTAACTCCAGGAAATATGACATTACAGTCAATGTCACCATGATCAATCTTGTAGTGCTGAGCACAACAGAACATCCCCACACTTCTGTTGCAATAAATTATTTCAATTTGAAATTTATGGCACTTTTTGGTATCACTTGGCTTTCTTGTGTATAACTTCTATTACGTTTTTTTCTGACCCACAATTAAATTCAAACGGGTACCCCTAAAAAGCACCCACAACAACCAGAAAGAGTGCACCCTCACAATCACAAAGAGATACCAAACACATTAATAAAACCACGAAAGCCGAAGAAAATCTCAGCAATAAATAACACCAAACATTGAAAGAGCCAAATGAGGCATTTTTCAAAAGACGTCAGCACAATGGTGGGAGTTCCATGACTTTACATCTTTTACACACTCGATTAATGACGAGATTTGTTCAAATAAAACCCTACGCCACCACTCTCTATTTCTAATTTCCTGAATCCTACGAACATTAACTCCACGCCATTCTGTTCCATTCTGCACCATTCTCTCCGACATGGAATACGATTGTCCTAACGATATTTTAATAGCGGCATTATACATAAGTGAATGGGCTTGTTGTCTCCCCCAATAACCGCATAATAATCAGCTAATAAATACCGCAAGGAAAACGCGGACAGAGAAGCTAGCAAATGAACCAAAGTATAATCAATGGGAGAAATTTCCGTTCTATTATCAGGAGGCTCTTGAGTTGAGTGTATGGGTCATTGAAGCGATATGTAATCAAGAATGAACAGACAGCATGTCCTAAACCGGTCTGCCTCAATCGCACTCTGTCAGTGTAATACCCATTCAGACTGTCTATATAATCGCGAGAGTGGATTTCGTAAATATGAAAAAACGCAATATAAAATCTCCCTCAGTGACATTTTACGGACACAAACACCGGTATTGTTTTGAACGTCTAAATCGAGGAGTTCTGCGGATATTAACGATGCTGTTAATTAAACGTTGACCGCAGTTAGCCAATATGGTTTTCCTGCCCGATTGTCCGCGCCTGGTAAAGCAAACCACAACCTGCCCATGCACCATGTCCCTAACAGTGGCTATTTTATAGCACTTGTGTTGAAAATGCCCAACACAAAGTAGGCACACAAACCAAACCTGTTTGCGCCAATTTACTTCTATGATATTACCAGCACATTCTAAAGCTTGATTATTGAAGAGATTGAGAGGAAACAGGCAGGGAGACAAAACTCTATAGAGCTACTAAAATGAGCGTTACAAAGTCCGCAATAGCTTTTCAGTGATCTTCAATAGGCCTTTAGATATCATAAAACCACATGACCAAATCAAGGGACAGGGGAAAAAACGTCACGAAGGGATATTTGACCAAAGTCCGCAATAGCTTTTCAGTGATCTTCAATGGGCCTTTAGATATCATAAAACCGCATCACCAAATCAAGGGACAGGGGAAAAAACGTCACGAAGGGATATTTGAAAATTCAAATTCTAACAACAAAACCTGCTAATGAATGAACTAGAACTTTAAGAAATATCACTGTTTCAAAGACAAGGTATTAACGAGTGAGTTTAAAAGATCAGAGAATGGAGGTCGAACTTCTACTGATTCATTCACTTTTGAGATAATAGTCACACAAAAGGTGATTATCGTATAGGCAGCTTCAAAGAAAGGGATCACCTACTATAAGGGCCAGCTTTACAATAAACTCAATGGAGTTTTGTTAACCTGAGGGATGGAGGAGTAGAAGAGTTCAGATGAATCAAAGTTTTTTCCCCAGGATTCATCGCGAGGTACGTGACACTTCAAGGGTAATATTATACGCTATTCGACACCAGGCCCGTCAGTTTTTACCTTTTTAATTATCGTGGGTTCTAATGGACTTTTTAGAAAAACAGCTGTTTCAAGTTTGTAATAACGATTGGCTGGATTTGGGGCTGAATTGGAGGAGTATGGGTGGATTGCACTGAGAGAAGGGACAGCCTAGTCCACTATACTCCAGTCGTTGATTAACAAGCTATTTCAGTCTTCAGCAAGTTTTTGAAGGAAAACTGCCTTGATGATGGAACACAAATTGAGCACAGGGAAAAAGCTCGAGATTCCCTTAGACCAATATATCAAAAACCTAATTCTGAAATGGAATAACTATACTGCAATTGACACTGCCACCGGTGCCAGAAAAATTGAGCATTCATCCCATAAAATTACATCACAATGTCAAACAATATAAAATATTACATGTAACACACACCTTAGTCGCAAACAGAAAAAAGCCTGGAGCTGATCCAAAACTTTCAGGGGCAAACAATGGTGTTTCACCCCTCATGCTCTCTTGGAGAAAACTTTGAAAACAAATCCACATTGCGATTTTCAAATCGGTAAATTCAATGACCAGAATGCATCATGACACCACCACCACAGACAACGTTTTTATCCCGCTTTGAAAACGTTTCGGATTTTTCAGTATCCATTTCCCACTTTTGTACTTTTGTACTGCTAACTTTTGGAACAGTGGGATCTGTATGCATTTCGTTTGCTTTTTATCTGTTGGATTACAAACCCTTTGTTGAACTGTATCTATTTCATTAGGCTTTGTGTTAAAGAGTCAGGCTTTTGAAACATTATACACAGACTATGGTAGGTTGGCAATGGTATTGAAATTCTAAAGAAACGAAGTCTGAAGATCATTTGGTGAAATTTCAAGGTACTTTCCTCCTGAAAGGCATGCTGCTTTTGATTCGATCATATGGGTGGTGAAGTGTCAAGACATTTTCAACGTTTAGCCTGTCTGCCACTGTGAACAAGTGGTGTTCTTCTTAAAACAGGTAGGAAGGAGTGGTGACTGATATTGATTACAGCAAACTTCTTCCTCATCTGTGTTCAGAAGTTTCGAGATGGACACAGTAAGCCTGTCATCAATAATGAAGTTAAGATGGTTCTCCCCGCCGGTCTCTTCAATGTTTCCTGATTAGTCCGCTCGTTAGTCTCAAGCAATGTTCTAATTAGTCTCAAGCACTGTGCTAATCAGTTTAAAGTGAGTCTCCGTTTGACACGAACGCCCTGTCACCGTTTGTGACAACAATGATCGAGTGCAGGTGCCTTTATTAAATTGCTGCCCTCCATAACTGAAGATTCTGAACGTCATGTCATCTTCATGACATTTTGAATTAAAATGACAAATCTTCCTATCTCTCTGCCTATTTAGCACCATTATTTAACTTTAATGCCCTTTTCAAGTTTGCGATAAAAGTAATTTTGATTTAATTCTTCTTCATCATCTTGCCGTCTCTCTCGATCTAATCGCAACTCTTTCTCGGCATTAGCTGTATTTCTCACCTAGCATTGATCTCAAGAATTTTAAATAATTTTGAAGGGATTTTGTCAAGAGTTCCCTTTAATTGTCTTCCTCATAATATTTTAGCACCTGGGTTTGGCCTACCCTGCCACGTTTGGGGAGACAACTAATACACTGTTCAAACCTCTCTATAAGGACACCCTGGGGGACTGGAAAATGTTGTCCTTAAAAGAAAGGTGTCCTGATTACAGAGATCAAATTGAGTAGAAATGACCTACATGGGACCAAAATGACCATCCCTAATAGAAAGGGTTTCCTGCTAACAGAGGTATCCTCCAAGGGAGACTCCACTGTATTTCTATTTCTATTAACTTGCTTATATCAGTTTTTCACTGAATTCAAAGAAACCTGGTTTCAAACCTGAAGAAATCGTCATTGAAATGCAAATTTCGCCTGAAGATTCTTGGGAGAATCTGATAGCGTTATTAAATCAGATACGGCACACCAGGGGGACATTGTGAAGGGCTAGGCATTTCAGATATTGAACAATTCCCAGTTCAGCTTATTCAATGAAGGTAACCGAATATAATATTGAAACATGTTCTGAATTAAACTTAATATAATGTGACAACAAAGTGGAGAGGAGAAAGAATTTGAATTTCTAATTCCTAATTCAGTTACATGACTGAAAAGTTTTTGGAAAGACTTTCAAATTTATTTTGTTGTGTTTCTTGTGTATTGGAACTTTTCGCAGCTTTGTGGTGAAGAGTAGGAGTATCATTGAAAATGATACTCAAGGGATTGGAACTGTAGTCTTCCTAACCTTGACCTCAAGGTTGTTTTTTTGGCGCATGCTTTGACTTGATGGTTTCGAATGCGGCCTGTTCCATACTGAATGAGAGAAACTCACAGGATATTGAACTAGACAATGACGAAATCAAATGATAACACTTCCGATAAATGTAATCAATAAGTTTTGTTTATCGCGAGCTCGAACAAGAACCTCTTGGAGATATCAAGAACGTCTCTGCGCTCTTCAGAAATAATGACACGCAACGAAATTGAATTACTCGCAAATAAGACTTGGCGGATCATGGGCAACACGCTATCAGGAGGACAACTAAACAGATTACGATGCGACAATTATCATGTTTATACGCGCAGTCATTTAATTAGGAAACGGGATGAGAAATTTGTACTGTTTTCTTGGTTCAAAGGCTCAGCCAATCACGAGTGAAAATGCGACGTTGTACCGGTATTGCCGCGGCCGATTGATTGCCCCGAAACCTGATGGTGTCATAACTAGGTACGATAATGGAGGTTTTCCGCTAAGCTTTGTGCCGGATTCAAATGAAATTTACCAAATTTGACTCATCTCTCGGCGATAATAGCACAATTTCTAAGGTATCTTTGATAGAGTGAGAGCGCTTTATGCATACTGATGTAGGCTATGTGGACGATGAATACCTCCACACAATTGATATTCTACGCTAGCTCAAAGTGCGGTAATTACCGACTGTCGTCGCAAAAGGCAGATAAAAATAGCAATCGCCCGAACTGACACTGACATGGACGAGTGAATTGTTGGCCATCTGATGTAACAATTGGTGTTCTCATCGCCACGAAGGATGGTGAATACACAAAGTCAAAGTTGGCTGCGGGAAGAAAAGATGGGGAGAATAAAGATGCAAGAAGAATAAACAAAATCAATGGTGTGAGAATCAAATTCCCTGGTAGGAATGCTAAGGGTTAGAGGAACTTTTATTGTGGTGGAACATCTTGAAGTTGATTACAGAATAAAATGAACAGAGCACTTTATTTTGTCTTGATGCTCAGCGCCACACATCATAAACACCATATTTTGGCAATTTTATTGAGTATTGAGAGTTTTGAGATCTTGTTTAACTCGAGCCTCTTGTTGCTATAAAGTTAATAATCTAAGTCAAACACCAATAGAAATCCATAAAAAAGTGATTTTCTTCGAATAAAGACAATCAATTTCGGCTTGGAATTTTAGCCAACAAGAGGTTTGCAGCTTTTTTTCTCTCTTGGCCTCTTGTGGTTAATTTATCACAAAAACGGTTAGCGATCTACAGAAATGTGATTCTCTCATGATAAAAGGTACTATCAGACATCATGACAGGTTTTGTAGTTTTAAAATGGAAAATTGGTAAAAACATAAAGCAATTGGAATCCTTTTAAAGCATAAAGCACTTGCTATAAATCTTTCTCTGGGGTCTCATTCTTTCCAAACAGTTTTCATAACGAGTCAAGGAATAACAGACATATATTACACATTCACTATTACATATCCTGCCACTTTCTCTAGGGTGGGTCATTCATTCTGCTTCACTGAATTGCGATCTAATTCGATATTAATATTCGCATTCTCACAATGTCCATATAAAACTGGGCGTCTTTGTCGAGAATAATTCCCCATTATACAAAAGTATCATGAGACCCAACTGAAGAATGCCATCATGAAAGAGAACAACAGTATATCTCTCTCTTGACAAAGCGGCCTGACAATCCATTCATCTTAACCACAAAACCTATGGTCCTGATAACATAAGCCTTACAAATATCCACAAATGTCCATAAACAAGAAACTAGAGTATTATGATATCTTTCACAAAGCGTGACATTCACAGCATTATTACGGTTGATTTCTTTTATGTTGCTGCTGTTAAGCGGCAAAGAAAAATGGCGTGAGTACAATATCATTATTTCATATGACATGTTTGAATGGTGAAAGAGAATTCTTCGATCGAATGGGGTGGGAGCCTCTCATAAGTTAAGCGCCGACAAGAGTGGTTCGAACTTCTGCCTGCTGCGGTTTAAATTGCATGCTAGAAACATTGCTTGTTTGCAGTTGTAAATGCAGATACCTGCAACAAGAACCGGTGATCACCGTGACCTACAATCAATATAGCCCGGGAATTGCCGGTTTTACCTACAGGTGAGATATCGTTTTGTTGCACATAGCAGCGACTGTCACTATTTCAAAATCCGAATTTTCCAAATCCAATACAAAATCATCTCTTTGATATCCAACAAATGCAAATACAGACAGATAATGAAGGCCTTAACTACAAGCATCAAGTTAACACTGCAAATGTTAGCATATCTTTAAGACGTACACCGTCACAACAAAAAGGATTATTAATCAGACGAGTTACGACTTTGAAGTTCAGAAGGGAAAAAACATTGCAAACTTTGCATGCGCATCTGAGTGAAGATCCTTTAGTATTCCATAACACAAGCTGAATAGAACCGGGCCTGTATTATTCCTTCTTGACATTTACTGACAATTGAGCCACCTTTAGCACGGAGACTTTTAGCTATCAAAGACATATATGGTCTTTGTTTGTCCTGTTAGTCTTCACGAAATGAAAAGGGGACAAAAGTGAATGGCATTAGCCTTTCTAGTGCTATTATCTCCAGATATCATACCAGCGACGCAATGTTCAGTGAGAGGTCAGAAAGGAAAACGTGTTACATTTCGAGAGCGGCATTTAAAAATAGAATCACATTGTAAACCATCACAACACAGAATGAGGTGTGCAGCGAAATTATGATTCCGGGACAAAAGAATTTTTGAATCGTGAATACTCATAAATGACTATTAGTCACAAAAAGACTTTTGAGCCGTCAAAGTATAGGAGCTTGTCATTTTGGCGAGGTGAGTGGGATCATCGGTTTTCTTTTTCACGCTCAAATAATACCCACCTTTCTCGAAATTCTAACGTCATGAGTTGCCTTTCACGACTTTACAATTGACATGTTATGCCTTTGATGCGTGCATGCAAAATGGTATTATCTCCAACAGATTACCAATGTCGTAAACGAATATCTCAACATGGAAACACAAAAGATCTTTAGGTTCACACTCTATAAGTCATTTCATGTCAGTTAGGATTTCGTACGGTGACAACAATATTGCGCACAATAACGATTCAAAACTATCATTTTCATCATTGTGATCGGGCCGTATGCTTCAAAGTCGGGTCATGCAGAACCTAGATTATGCAGCGAGAGAACATGAGAATTGCTGCAAGTTGGCGAAGCGATCAGAGCTTGAATATCACAGGGGGCATCTCGGAGATGACGAAAAGTAACATTTGATGAAACGCCCAAAGCAACGATAGGTCTGTGGGTTCATAGTGTGTCCGATTACTGGCCCATCAAAAGATTTCTATTGAAAACACCAGAACACGGATCAGCCATCGCTGACTTGCGATAAGAATCAAACCATCAACTACCTTTTTTTCCCACAGAAAGTGATATTTTATTTAGTCATGGCAAAAATGATAATTTTTGCAGGTCCCAGTTATTTTTATTGCTTGTTTGGGGAGGGGGGGGGGCACTTTCAAAAAAAAAGTTCAAACCCATAGACTAATAAACAGCAGCGTGCAGTGACCTTTTTTCTAAAAGGTGCATCAGAAAAATCACGTGAAGCACTCAAATTCCAAAAGTTTGAAAAAATATCAAAACTTTTCTCAACAAAAAATACCAAAAATAATCCAATAAATGGCCAGAAGGTAATAGATTTCTAAATGTCTTGTTCAATTACTGCCAAAGTTGGCCACACTTGCGACATGTATGAGAGTAAATGGCACTCATTCCTAGACAATACCTGTTTTTACCACAACAAGCCATCGCATGCAAGACCAAAAAAATCCAAACGGAGACAATTTCACCAAAAGCTGACAACTTCTGTGTCGATTTCTGAATAGAGTTGTGTTTGAAATGTACGCGGATTCGAGGTAAACTTGAGTTGAAGTGATCTGTAGTAGCTAATGATGGTTTGAATACGCAGAGGAAGGAGTTAGCCCCGACATGCAATAGCATAATAAGAACACAATAGTGCCAAGATGGAGCGCTCTGTCAGGCTAAACACAACGTAATGAATTTTCTGTCTCCGACTGTTACTGGATAATGAACATTTCGTGCCGCGGCAGCCACCCTCGTTGCCAGATTCAAGCCACGACAAAGCCCCGCTTGACGGCAAAGAAGAAATCTCCGTCAGCTGAGCATGATGAAAGAATAAGACAAGTCATGTCTTCGTGGCGTAATTGCTATCAGGGGTTCCTCGCGAAGAATGACGAGGTTTCCGTGGACAATGAAAGTGACACCGTTTCAATAAAGGGCTGCACGATACTGCTTATTATTGCTGTAATAAAATCACCTTCAGCGCACGGAACATTGCCACAATGGCCTCTGTTTCATATTAAAACTGATTATCGCGCGTCACCTGTAACCCCGAGAAAAATGACGCAATGGGCTCGTGTCACTTTAACTTAAAAGGTGAGAGGTGTATTGTTGTGCCAATACTTTTAATGCAAGCAATTATAAGATGAGGATGAAATGATGAGCTTTTTCAACTGAAAGTGCATGCTGAGGATTTGAGGAAAGTCCCCCTCTTTGACCCCTGAGGAGGTTATGGGTTTGAAAGAGCTAAAATGTCACGTAACAGCAACAATGAACCTGGACAAGTTTTTCATGACGAATCCCAAAATGTCTGATGTTTTAGCGCGGCTGCTACCATTATCAATGCTAAGGTGTTTGAAAACAGTAAGAGCCACTGGTGGTGAATGTCTGAATGTGTTATCAGCAGAGGACAAAAATCTCAACAATTGAATGGCCCTAGTCGCTGGGCCATGTCCTGAGGCTGGAAACTGTAGTACCAGTATCACAATATTGCCTGAGAGTATTCATTTCAGAAAAAGCGATCACACCATCAAACCAAAAACCAATAATCCTACAAAATAGCAATGAGAATAGCTCATAACGAAGACAAGATTTAATCAGTAGTTTGAATCGAACATATAATTTCAATGCAGAATCCCTTTCTCAACATGCAATGGGAAATAAGGAAGGAAATTTGTGAGATAAAACTCTTTTCTGATCGACTCCTCATTCAATGGAAATCAGAAAAATACATTTTCTCACAAATTTGCAAACCAAAGTTCAAAGATTTGTAATCAATGAAATCATTTTGCAGAATGGTTTCAATAAGTGAGCATGGCGTGCTCCGAACCTGACAAATTTAAGTGATATCTCGCATTCTTCTTGCAGAATGGTAATGTGTGTGTGGATTTAAACTAATCTGAATCTACTCGCAGATTTAGAAAACATACTGGCAGATTTTGAAAATTCTACTCGAAATTCATTTGTCGAACACTCAGTCAGATGAAATGAAATGAAATTTGATACTGTATGAGTAAAAATCTGAACTACAATACAGCAGAACAGATAAGAATTAGAAGTCTATTGAATTGAAATTCATTTCACATCTTGTCACGAATCAGTTAAACTTCTTACAAGCTCATTTTACTGCTAATTTCACCCCAATAACTTATCTCATCCATCGTGAATTATTTCAAGCGAGTTTTCAAAAGTCATTTCGAACACGCCCAGGATTGTCACACAACAACATTTGGAATGGATTACTCACGTTAATTTGATCACGATGCGACAAACACAAACAAAACACAATCAGATTGATCCGGGTTCACGACACAACCAAATTAGTCAATTCACATCAAAGGCGATTAACGAGGCACGCCACTCCAAACGGCGCTGATTTAATAACGATATCTCATAAACAAACGCAAATACGTTTACGAGCAATCGTATTTATTTATCACAGCGACATCGCACCAGCATACCACAAGTGACAAATTTTAACGAGGGTGATCAAAATTCTCAGCAGCACTTTAATTAGTGACACAGCCTCTTTTGTGGTTTGAACAGTGCTCGTGGAATTTCAGAAGAAAAATCCCAAATTTCTGTCAGTAATTAAGTCACCCCAGGGAGTTTAACAATTAGCCCACGTATGTGGCATATTATTGCTATTATCTGTGAATCTGTCCCAACGCTGCAGAAACGTTCCGAAATCTGCATGACTTTGTAATTAGTTAACGGGGTACACATCTCCTGGTGGTATAAATGAATTAGACTGCTTGAAATGACATACAAGTGATGAATTTCAATGGCGACCCGTGGGTAAAGGCGCGTATTCATACCATTGTGACCACCTAGAGTCATGTCTCCAAAACAATTTTGACAAAAGGCGATTCATTTGTAAACATTCTACGCAATACTTCGTAGATTCGCCTCAAACGAAATCTAGCTTCACGTATAACAAATTTAGATTTTTAAATGCGAGATATGAATTTGAAAACTAGATTTCTTTGAATTCAATTATAAGCCATATTGAATTGAAAAATCTCAAATTTTAATCGAAACCAAAACTGAAGAGACCACCATTTGTTTTGGTCTTTCGTCCCAGATTTATAAGACAGAACACAGTTTCCAAATGCTTCTAGACTTGTAAGACAGAACACAGTTTCCAAATGCTTCTAGACTTGACAATGCTAGTGCAGGGAGGCCAAGTGACAATTTTCCATTTCGAGAAAATGGGCAATCCCACAATGCGGCCAATGGGAAATATTTCTGGATAGCCAAATTCAAGATATAGTGAACTGCAGTTTCACTAGGTGGCAGCATAAGACTTTGTGCAGCCAAAGCTACTTCGATCATATTGCAAAGCTACGGAAATTGAACCGTGCAATGAACAGCCCTAGTGCTGCTACCTGGTAAAAGAAGGACAAATCACACATAGGTGACAGCAATAAGACCACGTGGAAGTTCCTTTCATGTTATTTTTCGATTTTCAATTGCTCTTTCCCGATCCTCGCATGGCACTGGTTTGGGTTGACATTGCTCATCTCTCCAATTAACAACAATCTATAGTCCTTACCTTGGATTACTGACCTGGCACTCACATTGAGAAGATGGAAGAAATACCTTGAGTTGAGAATCTTAGATAAGGGACCGGGTCAGGGAATAAGAGGCCAACTTCCAGCTTGTCAAAATGAGAGGAAATGAGGTGAGATACTCACCCTGCTGAGATACTCACCATGCTTAGGATAGAGTGGCTCTTTGACCCCCAGGGGGCGCCTGCGAGCCAAATATTCCGCCCCGAGATGACACAAAACTTTCATATCTGAAAGTAAGAATAAACTGGGTACCAATAGACTGTATTCCTTTTTACAGGTACCAGAAGAAAATTCACAATCCACCAAAATGAAAATAATAAAAGGATTATTTTTTCAGAAATTTTTGTGATTTGCAAAAGTAAAGACACACAAAATTGTTGCAGATTCCAGAATCTCGGAGGACTTATTTTTGCTTATACTCACATTTTCTCAAACCTCCACCTCTCAGTTGCCGACACCGAGGGCTGCAGCTCTAGGGCCACCTTCATGAGGTGATCCTGGGTGACTGTGATGGCCCTCGACGCAGACAGCGTCCTGGAGAGCTTCTTTTTTCGATGACGTGCAGATGTTGTCGGCTCTTGGAATGGCTCAAGGAGGTTTGCAATCTACAGAGAATAAATCGATCTTTTAGAGAAGAACATTATGTGTAAGATAGAAATAGAAGAGATAGAGGCAACTTCTGAACCACAAACAGCTTAGAGAATTAATCACAGAATTTTCCATTTACCTGTTCCTCCAGCCTGTTCTCCAGATCAGGGGCAAGCTCAACTACCCCTTCCTCGAGGCTCGGCATATAGGTAATCCGATCCCTAGGCTTCTCAATGACTTTCTGGACCTGTGGTTCAACTCTCTTAGCCAAGACAGATGATTTCTCTAAAATCTGCAAATCGAGATCATAATATTACACATGAGAAAGCTTCATCTTTGAATCTTTTACATAAAGACAGGATCGGACCCTAAACTAACGTTGTGACAGTCAGGCCTCTCCCGACCCTGGCATGATCAACATCATATCACCCAGTCACAACCATCCCACTTGTCTCTCACCTTGCTATCAAACTGTCCATGGATGGCCTCTAACTGAGCACTGTAGAGCAGACCCTTAAAGTCAGCCCCAGTGAAGTGCTCACAGACCTTGGCCACAGCAGCGAGATCAACATCATCAGCGAGAATCATCTTCCTCGTCAATGCTTCCAGGATTTCTAACCTCTCGTTCTCGTTTGGCATTGGACACAGAACAGACTTGTCCAATCTGCCCGGACGGAGGAGGGCCGGGTCTATCAGGTCTGGACGGCTCGAGGCAGCAAGGACATAGACGCCTTGAAATGATAAATTCCAGTGATAAGATGAATACCAGGATCTTTCCAGCTAGTATAGCTGATATTTTTCGGTCTTCTTCTTCTGCTCACAGAAACTTAAGCATTTTTTTCACTCCACAAGTTTGCCCTCTCTTCATACACATCAATGCACTACAAAATGTACAGGGGGAACTTAATTGTGAAGTGGAACGCACTTTCTCCTCATACACATCAATGCACTATACAATGTACAGGGGGAACTTGTGAAGTGGAACGACCTCTCTTCATACACATCAATGCACTACACCATGTACAGGGGGAACTTGTGAAGTGGAACGCACTCTCTTTATACACATCAATGCACTAAACAATGTACAGGGGGAACTTGTGAAGTGGAACGCACTCTCTTCATACACATCAATGCACTACACAATGTACAGGGGGAACTTGTGAAGTGGAACGCCCTCTCTTCATACACATCAATGCACTACACAATGTACAGGGGGGACTTTGAAGTGGAACGCCCTCTCTTCATACACATCAATGCACTACGCAATGTACAGGGGGAACTTGTGAAGTGGAACGCCCTCTCTTCATACACATCAATGCACTACACAATGTACAGGGGGAACTTGTGAAGTGGAACGCACTCTCTTCATACACATCAATGCAATACATAATGTACAGGGGAACTTTGAAGTGGAAGTTTCCTTAAAGTATAGCCAGACGTACCCTCCAAAGCTTCCACTCCATCAAGTTGAGTGAGCAGTTGATTGACGACCCTGTCAGTCACACCAGTGCTGTCGTGGCCTCGCCTTGGAGCAATCGATTCAAACTCATCAAAAAATAGGATACAAGGCTTGGCACTCTGGGCTCTGGAAGAGAGATTATTGTGAGAAATATTCTATCAACTAACACCACAATCCCTGGCTAAAGCTCACACAAATGCAGCACATACTTATTTCTATTCCAGCATCGATCCAGGCAATGTGTTTGCAAGCCTACAACAATGGAATTCACCGAAAATGAGGCCAAGTTGAAAAAAACATGACAAATCAAGATGGCACCTAGGATTTTTGCAAAGTCAAAACAAAGAATTTAATGCCTTTACATCTTGAAGAACCACCTAGAGGACTTCCCAGTCCATACAGAAACAGAAAATATCGCAAAAGATACCTACTCACCTCGTAAATGTGTCCCTCACAGCTTGTTCACTAGCACCAATATACTTGCTGAGGAGTTCGGGGCCCTTGATACTAATGAAGTTCAGTCCACACTCTTTGGAAACTACCCCAGCGAGGAGAGTCTTACCTGTACCGGGGGGCCCATAGAGGAGGATCCCTGATCGAAGTCGCAGGGGGCACTGGGAAAATAGCTTCGGATACTGAAAAGGATGTGTAGAAATCTACCAGTGAAAAATGAAGATGTTCAGTCCACACTCCTTGGAAACTACCCCAGCAAGGATGGTATTTCCTAGACCAGAGAGGGGGTCCTCCCAGGAGAATGCCCGATCAGAGTTTCACTGAGAGGGTAATGGTAGGTACATTCTAATACACTAGCAAGCCAGCTTTAATCAGAAGATAAAAAAATGCATTTGATCAACAGACCCCTCTTCATATAACATACCTTGGCTGGTAGAAGAAAGGTCTCCTCCAAAATCCCTTTGATGTTTTTCAACCCTCCGACATCCTCCCAACCAAGATTCCCCGCAACTTGCAGAGAGACATGATGTAGAGCAGACGGAGTGAAATCTTCCAAACTTGCTTCAAAATCGTCCATCTCCAGAGTGCATTCCTTTTTACTGGAATGAGGATTTTGCGACAAGCTTGCATGGAAGGCGCGATCAACGACCTTCGAAAGGTCGCGCGCAATGAAACCTTCTGTTCTTCCAGAGATCGTGATGAAGTCCAGTTGGTCAGTTGTTTCAGGGCTGATCACAGGATGGGACTTGATCAGGTTGACGAGAATATCATGTCTTTGGACCTGAAATTGAAACTACAAATTCAAGCATATTTCTTTTGAAGTTGAGATTTTACCGTGATGGAGGTAACAGTATAGACAATGTCAACATAACTCTAACACTTGTAGAACAAGAGGCAATATGGGGTATGGTTGATGGTTTGGGTTGCAACACAAGCGCCAAAGCCTACTACGTTGACCAACCAATAAGCCTAAAACACACCATGTCACATACAGCATAGTAGGCCTACACTGGCCTGATGAAACATGTTCATCAGAAGCAACTGCCAGGCTATACAATGTACAACAATGTACATGCACAAATGCACTGAGTTTGAATGGTTCAGATGTTTCAGCGATATGAGTGCATATCTGGTTGCGCAATCCTCATTTGGATTTTTCATACTGCACATTCCACATTAGGATTTCCTATACTTCACATGCCACATTCTGAACTATTAACATAGACCTATATTAACATAGGCCTACTTAGGTCCAGCAAGTTCATTGACCTGAGATGGGGACAGCAAAGACAAGGCAAAGTCTTTGAAGTGCTGTCACGATAATCTGCAGTAATTGTACAAAAGAGAGAAAGCATGTTATGATAGAGAAAAACATGTGATACAGTTAACTGAAAGAGAGAGAGCATGTTATGATAGAGAAAAACATGTGATACAGTTAACTGAAAGAGAGAGAGCATGTTATGATAAACAAGACATATGATACAATAAACTGAAAGAGAGAGCTTATTATGATAGACAAGACATATGATACAATAAACTGAAATAGAGAGCTTGTTTTGATAGAGAAGACATATGATACAATAAACTGAAATAGAGAGCTTGTTTTGATAGAGAAGACATATGATACAATAAACTGAAATAGAGAGCTTGTTTTGATAGAGAAGACATATGATACAATAAACTGAAATAGAGAGCTTGTTATGATAGAGAAGACATATGATACAATAAACTGAAATAGAGAGCTTGTTTTGATAGAGAAGACATATGATACAATAAACTGAAATAGAGAGCATGTTATGATAGAGAAATACTACTATGATGCCATAAACTGAAGAAGTGCAGACTTAGAATCCAAAGAATGGATAGTGGACAGAATTTTGCCAAATAATACTTACAATTAAACCAAATTCTGGCCACATTTACGTTTTTTTTGTCAGACAAATGACAATCACACATTCAAGAAGCTAGTGAAACATACCTGGTTTGGAGGCTTTATTTCAATGACCTCTTGGAAGTAATGTATCCCACGCGACATGATCAGGCTCTGGTGGATGGACGACATCGAACGGACAGTTGCAATGACAGCAACCCTCGACCTCTTTTCAACATGCTCTTGTAGCAAAGCTTTTATCACTGAAAAGAAGAAGAACATTGGAAAAGCTTATGGAATGAGCATCGCTTTAAACAGTTCAGCTAATCCAACACCCTCTGAACCAATATCTGTTTGGCCATAAGGTCCTTTCTTCGAGTAATGCACACAGAAACTTGATCTGCCAGAAACTACATGTTTGTTTAAATCTCATTTGAGTGTTGGGGCCATGGCCATAGTTATCACAGTTGTTATAAGTTTAGACAAAATCAGCATACAGGTAGGTGGCTGAAACTATGAAACCTTACCCTCTGCAATGTACATGTAATACAATGCTTCTGTACCAATCATGGTCTCAGGGCCAGAGGGTTGGCTACAGACGTGATCGAGGTCATCCAGGACGACCAAGGATGGCTGGCGCCATTCCGCCTCACACAAAGCCTGCGAGAGAATCTTCTGAATTGTATCGGGTCTTTTACCTTGAGAAGAAAAAAAAATGAATGAGAGAGTTGGTGAGACTATCAGGTCCTTACTGGAAGAAGAGTAATTTGGACAAAATGGTCACCAAGTCTGACCGGAACAGTTGAGGCCCCAAGCTTGAAAGAGAATCAGCCTTCCTCAGGCTGCGAGAGAATTTTCTAGATTACAAAATTACCCACCTCTCAGTGTCATGCACTTTACTACATTTACATATGCCAGATGAGGAGGCTTGGAGAACCTCTCACAGATCTCGCTGCAGAAGAGACTCTTGCCAGCTCCCTTTGGCCCACAGATGAGTAAACATCCACTCTGGACTCCAGGCTGGTCGCTGAATAACTCCCGAGCTAATGGTTTCACTGCGAGCAAAGTGTCGAGGAAGATTGTTGCACTTTTTAATAGTTGGTCAACGCCTCTGCAAAAAGGTTGGTTCATGAGATAAGATTGAAAACAGGCCAGACGGATTAAGGAAATAAAACACTAAATGAAAAAGGAAATTTAAACATGGTATCCTTAAATGCCGACATGACTTGCTTTTAATCCTGCATAACAAAGGCTGAAGTTTGTGAGGGCGTCCCACCCTTCCTTGGCAGCATATCACCCTAGCTTGGAGCAGCCCGCCGACGTTGCTAAATGTTTCTATAGGTAGACCACCAGGCCACCCTACCTC
This sequence comes from Lineus longissimus, assembly GCF_910592395.1. Taxonomy (NCBI): domain Eukaryota; kingdom Metazoa; phylum Nemertea; class Pilidiophora; order Heteronemertea; family Lineidae; genus Lineus; species Lineus longissimus. The sequence continues at coordinate 2,583,870 of NC_088317.1, forward strand.
GTGTTGCACACTGGCAAAACTTCTTGAATAACAAGGTTACCACCCTACCTTGGGAAAACCTGTGGAGAATTTGACTTCAGAGTTCAGGGTTCAAATTGCTAGAGATAGAAAATGAACTTAATTACCCAAGCGAGATCACCGATTTGGGTACCTCTGGGTCGATATCCCTGAGACCTCGAGTTGGCAGCATCAAATCTTGAGCTTCAAACGCCACTGACCCACACATGACTAAGATGTCGAGTTTATCAACAACGTGGGGGTAGATCAGGATGTAACATTGACATGGCGTCGTTTCCTCTGACGCCAAGGAGACAAGATACTTCACTTGGAATTCTGAAAATGAGAATCGTGTTTGTAATCATTTTTATAAATTCTGATCAAATTAATATTACCATTCCACAGTGGTCTTGATTGGGTGGCAAGGACCGCCAGCTTGGTATAAATTCCTTAACCATAGCCCCTAAATCACAAAACCAATGCACTTCTGCAATACCACAAAGGAAATTATAACACAAATTTTTTGTGACAATGATCAGAATAAGTCCAGAGATCAAACTTGGGCTGGATTTCATACTTACTAGAATCAAGTCTGAATGACACTGTCGTATTGTTATTCAGCACCATCGGACATGAGTACGACGTTGTCTGCCGAAGCCAGGTCATGAACGCTATTTTTATCATCTCTTTTGTGTAAAAAGAGGACACCTTGGAAACTGGGTACAACGTCAACTTAGTAATGTCCTTTGGTTCAGTTTTCAGTGCTTCGATGATAACCCGACCGGTTGCTTCAAAACTGTACAACTGCCGCAGATGATCTGGCACAGTCACGTGATCAAGACAACTACCGTATCCTTGCTTCTCAGGTGAATCCGTCACGACCACACGGACAAATCCACACATTTCATCCCGCAATTCAGGACCCCCACGTTGCTGTGATTTTGTCTTCCCTAGATTGTACTTCCTATGTTCCTCTTTCTCATCCGGGGACAAAACTTTTATAATTTTTGCCAGGAAGTGTCTTGGGATAACTTTTCCCGGTGTCCACCACTTCTGCACTGTGTGCAAATCGACAAAAACAGACATGGGTTGTTCGTACTCTAAACTTCTAATTCTGCTCTCATTTTTGGACTGTTCAGGATCAAGAGGGTTCCCCCTTACATTAGGGGAAACATCTTGCCATTGCAAGGAATCCTCACATGATGATGCATCAGCTTGACTAAAGTCACCACCACAAGAGTCACTAACTTTGTCACACATTTTTTCCTTATCACCCTTGGATTTTGCTTTCGACCTGTGCTTGACCCTCAAAAAGGGCTGAACACGCAACAACATCTCAAATTCAAAATCTAACATGTCAGGTTGGCATGATCTGTCCTCCACCACCTCTTCCTTCACTTCAACCTTTGGTATGTTAGGTGCAGCCGGACCAGGAACAGCCCACAAATTTCTAAACATACTCATGATGCCCCTTGTTGAGTCTGCACCTCCTTCCATTGCAACACGGCCATCGGACGACACCTTTTGATCAGACTTGACACCAGAAGTCGTCTGGTCCGTCTGAGTCATTCTACTCAACGTGTCGTCTGCCTTTTTTATGTTCTGTTTACCACCAGGAGCAACGGGATGAGATTTTGATGGAGATTTGCCTTGGCCTAGGTCTGTTTTCCTTGCATCTCGTCTGTCCTTTGGAGCAACTATGACTTCAGTGTTGGTTTGGAGGACGGCAAACTCACATGCTGGTTTCAATTTTCCTGAAAATATGGAAGGAAACCGACATATATGACTTGTGACACCAATATGCCAACACAGCACGCTGAAGTACTACATCTGTGTAATGGTTAGATCTGAAAGCTTAAGCCCTGACAGCATGAGGCTACTAGTTCTTAACTACCCCAGCAACATCTATTTGTCAAACACTGAGAGTGCCAATAACAGGCAAACACCTCCAATAGCAAGACCTAGTGGCCCCGAGTTGTAGTTTTGGCCGACAACTTGGTACCGGGGGGACCAAAAATGAGTATATCCCTCCCTGTTTGCTGGCGACTTACCAATGTCCACAAATATACAGATGTTGCCGCTGACCCATATTGGCAGGATCTGACCTTCCCATACCACTCGCACTTGATTCAGCAGGTTACCCTCAACAAAGTTAGCATGCAGCTCCTGAAAATAATTGAAGGCATGATTATTCAGCTACCAGCTTTTCCCACTTGAAAATAATAACCAATACTCAAGAAATTTACCCATCAAACTTACCAAGATCTCCCAGTCATTCACTGAAAGAGGTTCCACAAAGACCTGATCACACAGACAGCCTGTCACACAGTTCACAATAACCTGGTCACCGTGTTTGATTCCAAGTTTGGTTGCATATAAACCATTGATTTCAAGTGTGTTTGGTTCCGATGCCCTGTCTCGGCCAACACCCAAGAAAACGGTCTTATCCTCCGTTTCTGTTTGAACCTTCAAGACTGTGCACTGAAAAATTACCAGTTTGGTTATTAAGACACAGAGAAACACTTAAGGGACAGAAATATGTTTACAATAGAAAGTCAAATATTGAATCAAATCTGCAATCATTTCAAATCAAAATGTTCTCCGAAGATCTTGATTTTGGCCCTCCATGCAGGCCTTATCCTAATCCAAAGAAGCATTCAGGTCATATTTTCTCATCAATTTTAACTTGAAGATTAACAACCTGGAGCACCAGTGATGCCTAATGGTGTGCTCAACTGGACATAAGCGAGTCTTCTGACCAACATACCTGCATAGTTTCATTCGAGACATTCAACAATTTGGCATCCAACTGCCTGGGGATGGCTACAAAACAGTCCTTCCTCGGACTGTAATGGACTTTCAGGACTGTCTTCTCCATGATGTCAGAAGGTTTTGATTAAGAATATTGCAGAGACTTGCTTTAAATCGTGAACCAGAACATTTCCACATTAGATCGTCTTAGCTAAAAAGAAATAAGGTCAATAAAAGAAGGCACCATTACATTATGTAATCAAACTGTCATCCTGTCAAAACAACACCACCTCAATGTAACTTTTGCCAGTGTAAAGAAGATTCTTGCTGCCATCCTCAAAGCCACTGTTCAAGTGGGTTTTGGCGCCAAGTTATCATATCTTGACCCTCGGCCAAGGGGCGGATTAGGACACATTGCATCTTCTTTATGTTCACACTGGCCCTTCTCCAGACATACGGTAGAGAGCACAAATGAAAAGAGATTTTCATTCTGCGGGACAAGTGGTCCCCGGCCAGCACATGCCACACATTGCCACTGGCACTGGCGGCCACTAAGGGCTTTTGAAGTTTTGGCTTGCATGCTTTGCTTTACTCAACTCAAGTAAGTAGAGACTTTTTTAGTTATCAATTGTTCGTCATCTCATCTCATCATGCTCATACTCATAGTCACCACTCCCAGCCTCGCTTGATATGGTATTTTTCTTATTGGCTATTTATGTATTGCAACAAGCTTTGAATAAGTCTTATATACTGTTAATTCCTTTCCTACCTCACACTTCAGTAAAAGGTTCAAAAACACCTTTTTTGTTACATGGAACGAAATCAGCGCCTCTAGTGTCAAGATTGACATGAACTGTGGGCTCGTTAGGTCTCGTTAGGGAGTTTTTCCCAAATGTACGCGATGATGACGTGCCCCATTAACAGGACGTAACATCTATTTTAAAATGCGTTTCCAAAGTGAATGCATGAGGACAACCCATTTGTGTCGTATATCACTGGAAACGCCCGATTCCCCTGATTCTGCAGGATGTTAAATCAGGCATTTTATTTCTTTAAATAAAGCATAAGCGTCGCATTTGCTCCTAGCTCTGTTCACCATCCCAGGCAAATGGCAATATTGCCAATTGGGCCGGACAATCACGAAAAACCCCAAATATTATACATTTCTTCCTGAATAATTCTTACAGTGACCATTCTCCCATGAAAGACAGTTGCTTACGCTACACAAAAATAAAAAAAAAATCGAGGGTCATCCATTGAACTTTTGAGATATGTTAAATTTTGCACAAATCAGCGAAAAACGCACCAACTGCAGGCAATGGACGGCATTTCAACACGGGGCCGACGCACATCCCAAGTTCAGTGTACACATACGTCGGCAACAACAGTAAAATGCGTAGTTTCTTGTTAAGCCCCCCTCTTAGGAGGGGCTCTTAAGATACACGTGTGTGCGGGAGTATATAGTGAATGATTAGAAATAAAGAGAGTAACAATTGTAAATCCTACAAACAATTTTTTTTGGTATTTTTCTGAATTAACTCCGTTGAGTTTACCGATTTCTCCGCGATCTTCCGGTGGTGGTTGCTATCCCATTGGTTGAAATTAAGTTAAATTAAATTTAAATCTTCATGGGAATTCGCTACATCATATGCCTAAGAAATTGGCCAATTATATTAATATTTTTATTAGAGAAATATCCGTCCTAAATAATGACAGAAAAGGGTGGTTTATTTCAATTTTGTGTCGACATGGTCGAGGTCACGTGACATAAAAACAAAACAATCGCACACACCCGTCCAAAAAAGGCACTTTAAGAAAAATAAATACGTTTTTCCAGCTTAAAACCACACTGACGACTAAGTTATATTGGTCTACTGCCCAAATCTGAAGTATCAAAATGAATCACAAACTAGAACTAGCTCTATTTAGCTATAGTTGCGTGAAAATTTCGGGTGAGCGACATACATTCTGTACCCTAGCGGCCAATAAATAAACTACTTTCAGCCGTCTGCTCCGGTCTCGTTAGGGAGTTTTTCCCAAATGTACGCGATGATGACGTGCCCCATTAACAGGACGTGACATCTATTTTAAAATGCGTTTCCAAAGTGAATGCATGAGGACAATCCATTTAAGTGTCGTATATCACTGGAAACGCCCGATTCCCGTGAATAAGGACAATCACAATGTATTACATTACCAAAACAAAAATGTGTCGGAAGGAACTATATGGATGGTCCCATCGCACCCCCCCCCTCCAGCAGTATGACACAGAAGGGCTAGTTGACTGTCCACCGGGGGGGGGGGGGTTTGGGGGGAGCTTCCCCCCAACGCACTGGTAAAAACCTATGTCGACGGAGGGGGGTTTGGGGGTGTCCCCCCATTGTAACAGCTGTAGTTGTTAGAGCTTGCACTTAACATATGCTCGTAGGGGGGTTCGGGGGAGCTCCCCCGACCTAAAGGGGGGCTCACTAAGTCCTTGACTTTACATATTAGCCGCCTATTGAGTAGCGCTCTAGGTTTCAGAAACTCCAGAAAAACATGTCTTTGCCAAAACAAGTGCTGAATCAACACTGACATACTGTGAGGACCGAGAGATCAATGATTTTATAAGCCCCCCTCTTAGGAGGGGCTCTTAAGATACACGTGTGTGCGGGAGTATATAATGTAAATGAAGTGAAATAAAGAGAGTAACTATATTGTATATCCAACAAACAATTTTTTTTGGTATTTTTCTGAATTAACTCCGTTGAGTTTACCGATTTCTCCGCGATCTTCCGGTGGTGGTTGCTATCCCATTGCTTGAAATTAATTTAAATTAATTTAAATCTTCATGGGAATTCGCTACATCATATGCCTAAGAAATTGGCCAATTATATTAATATTTTTATCAGAGAAATATCCGTCCTAAATAATGACAGAAAAGGGTGGTTTATTTCAATTTTGTGTCGACATGATCGAGGTCACGTGACATAAAAACAAAACAATCGCACACACCCGTCCAAAAAAGGCACTTTAAGAAAAACAAATACGTTTTTCCAGCTTAAAACCACACAGACGACTAAGTTATATTGGTCTACTGCCCAAATCTGAAGTATCAAATTGAATCACAAACTAGAACTAGCTCTATTTAGCTATAGTTGCGTGAAAAATTCGGGTGAGCGACGTACATTCTGTACCCTAGCGGCCAATAAATAAACTACTTTCAGCCGTCTGCTCCGGTCTCGTTAGGGAGTTTTTCCCAAATGTACGCGATGATGACGTGCCCCATTAACAGGACGTAACATCTATTTTAAAATGCGTTTCGAAAGTGAATGCATGAGGACAACCCATTTGTGTCGTATATCACTGGAACGCCCGATTCCCGTGAATAAGGTCAATCACAATGTATTACATTACCGAAACAAAAATGTGTCGGAAGGAACTATATGGATGGTCCCATCGCACCCCCCCTCCAGCAGTATGACACAGAAGGGCTAGTTGACTGTCCACCGGGGGGGTTGGGGGGAGCTTCCCCCCAACGCACTGGTAAAAACCTATGTCGACGGAGGGGGGTTTGGGGGGTGTCCCCCCATTGTAACAGCTGTAGTTGTTAGAGCTTGCACTTAACATATGCTCGTAGGGGGGTTCGGGGGAGCTCCCCCGACCTAAAGGGGGGCTCACTAAGTTCTTGACTTTACATATTAAGACCCCCTTTAGGAGGGGCTCTTAAGATACACGTGTGTGCGGGAGTATATAATGTAAATGAAGTGAAATAAAGAGAGTAAATATTGTATATCCAACAAACAATTTTTTTTGGTATTTTTCTGAATTAACTCCGTTGAGTTTACCGATTTCTCCGCGATCTTCCGGTGGTGGTTGCTATCCCATTGGTTGAAATTAATTTAAATCTTCATGGGAATTCGCTACATCATATGCCTAAGAAATTGGCCAATTATATTAATATTTTTATCAGAGAAATATCCGTCCTAAATAATGACAGAAAAGGGTGGTTTATTTCAATTTTGTGTCGACATGATCGAGGTCACGTGACATAAAAACAAAACAATCGCACACACCCGTCCAAAAAAGGCACTTTAAGAAAAACAAATACGTTTTTCCAGCTTAAAACCACACTGACGACTAAGTTATATTGGTCTACTGCCCAAATCTGAAGTATCAAATTGAATCACAAACTAGAACTAGCTCTATTTAGCTATAGTTGCGTGAAAAATTCGGGTGAGCGACGTACATTCTGTACCCTAGCGGCCAATAAATAAACTACTTTCAGCCGTCTGCTCCGGTCTCGTTAGGGAGTTTTTCCCAAATGTACGCGATGATGACGTGCCCCATTAACAGGACGTAACATCTATTTTAAAATGCGTTTCGAAAGTGAATGCATGAGGACAACCCATTTGTGTCGTATATCACTGGAAACGCCCGATTCCCGTGAATAAGGTCAATCACAATGTATTACATTACCAAAACAAAAATGTGTCGGAAGGAACTATATGGATGGTCCCATCGCACCCCCCCCCTCCAGCAGTATGACACAGAAGGGCTAGTTGACTGTCCACCGGGGGGGTTTGGGGGGAGCTTCCCCCCCAACGCACTGGTAAAAACCTATGTCGACGGAGGGGGTTTGGGGGGTGTCCCCCCATTGTAACAGCTGTAGTTGTTAGAGCTTGCACTTAACATATGCTCGTAGGGGGGTTCGGGGGAGCTCCCCCGACCTAAAGGGGGGCTCACTAAGTTCTTGACTTTACATATTAGGAACGTACATTTGGGAAATACTCCCTAACGAGACCTGTGCAAGCACGTGTGAAATGTACTACGTCGTTGTTGTCGCTGGGTTGAATTCGACGAGTTCCTCTTTAACCGTTGAATCAATCAATAATGAGAGAGACAGTTTTGGAGGGTGTGGTGTCGTCGTGTCCGCATTAGGGACGTATGCGTAGACATTCAACAGCCAGGGATGGTATACACAATGCCATTAAAAGCAATTTCTCTTGAGAGGTGCCACAGGCCACTTTGACAAACACTCAAACAGTGTTACCAATTGATATTAAGCCTTGAATGGGATGTCCATTTTTGCAAGATCTGACAAGTGTGTCCACAAAGTACCTAAAATCCTGTCATCAGATGTTTCATAGGTCACCTTCTGTCACAGTCAGAATCTGAATTCCAATCCATCATCTCCAGCCCACAACCGTCAACATGATATCGGCCTCAACAACACTCACTGTCTCCGATTGTCTTAGCAGAAGAGGACAACTGGGGGGTCTTGTGGAGGTTGTGGAGATGGCAGACTTGTGGAGGATTTCAAGATGGCAGACTGTCCTTCACTGCCTTCTGTCGTCTAGCAATAGCACCTAATGCTAGTAGATGTGGAGAGCAAAGAAGGATGCGGATGATTTGAGAGATAACGAATAACTATTACAAGACATTGACTTCATTCAGCCACCTGAACTTTATTCCGATTGTGAATTTTAGATACAATTCCGATAAAATGTCAATTATGTCTAGAAATATAATTCAATGATATGTGTAAAACAGTATGCAAAATTATTCATACTGGAACCAGGCACAACAAAGTTCCTCTGGGGAAAACTCATGGTGATTCTGATGTCCTACATGGACGAGTTTAATCTTGTTACACTTGCTGTGACACTGATGTTGCTTAAACTGGTTGTCTCAGTACCATATCAATGGCAGTCTTGGGACTGCTGGAATGATTTGGACACTGAGACAACCCAAACCATTCTTGCCTTCATTCAGTTTCCTGAGGAAAAGATGCAAATTGACAATTTTCAGAATTTCCATCAGTCTTCCCGGAGTTTTAAGTACAAAAATAGTCCTTATAACCTGCTAAACTAAGGATACCCCTCCTAAGCATTAAACAGAGATTAACAATGAAAACTATTTGCATGTTTGTACATGTTCGTATACGAGATGGGGTCTGAGGTTTTCAATCTATTTGATGATATAGATAAAATAGGTTTTCGTCTAGAATTCGCTTCACAATACAAACTAGTTCATTCAGAAATAACATTCTTTGCTACATGCAACATCTGCACTAACCTTTGCTCTAGAAATATTATGTCAAAATACCTGTCATATTGCATTTGTGTATATATTCTTGATGCACACCACTGGTACAATATAAACACTTACTACCTTGCCAAATGAGGAATGTTAAATTCTATTTTCCTGTCGTCTGCCGACATCTAGATGCAAACGTCACATTTTTTACTCGTCTCAGCAGTTTAGTCATACAGGGTGACCCAAAATCTAAAGTTTGGGTCGCATAATGTTTTTGACTGAGTTAGGATGGATACGACAATGCATAGATGGGAATTACATCGACTTTTTACAGAAAGCTAGGTTCATTCATTTCCTTTACTCAGATGGAACTAGTTCGATTTCTGACTCAGTTATGAATTTCATTAGAAACAACAAGCTCACTATTAGTTCCCGATTTTATTAACCAGTAACTTTTCTACACGCAGACTCCCCCTGAAGTTCATATAAGATTTGCTCTGCGCACACTGATCAGTTCACTGAATTTTTTGTCAGGAATGTTTCACCGGCAAAAATAAACTTTGGAATTGCCAATCTGGAATGGCTAAGTACTCAACCTTTGTTGATTCTACAACCAGGCAGGTTATAAATTTTCGAATTTATTCTAAATAATTCGCTTCTAGACCAAACTATTTCCATGGCAACCAATAAACTAATTAGCTAGTTTTTCTATAAACAACCTATTTACATTTGCATCAACCTGTATACAATACGAAGAATAAAATTTGAAAATTCAAAATCCAAAAAGCTGCTATTTACAATGACAACAAAATATGAATAAACAAACAACTTTTCAAAAAGTTGCCCCAAAAACACCTTTGAATGTTATTAACTTATCATCTATCTATCACTACATTTTTTGTATATACAAAGCATCTTTTTCCTTTAATTGTTCTCAAAAAAAGGTCTTACATAAAATTTTAAAATTAGCATAGAACTTTTCATACTTGTACCATCCCCTACCCATAAACTGAGATGAAAATTGAGAAAACACACTCACCCATTAGTATTATGCTCGAAGTAAAAGAGAGAAGAATAAATAAAGAGTAAAGAATATATTTTTATTGCCCAGACAGTACACATAGGAACACACGAAATGTAGTTAAGTTGCAACTTGGAACGCACCTGTGTTTCCATAGTAAAGCTGTGTAAGGTTTTTTTTGTAAATAATTTTGGAGTGACTGGAATGCAAAGCGAAATATGCGAAATGAAAACATATTTGAACATCAGATGTTAACTCCTAAACATAACAGACAACACCAAAAAGAAACAACAACGTTTTTTCTACAAATATTGGAATGTATACAGAAAACTATATCACATTGTTCTAGTAAATAAGATACGTAGGCCTAATATAACTTAATATACTTGAGACTTTATAACAACAGACCAACAAGACAGGGATACGATTGCTACATTCACGCGATGTAGTACATGTACCCATTGGTACATGTATCAAACATACTTGAAAAGCTTGGAATGAAATTCATGGACATCCTCAACTGTTTACATAACACTACTCCAAAACTCTTTTTGAAAAAATAAACCAACTTGCATGAACATTGATTGCACTTGTCCATCACCCGAACATGAGATTCCTGTCTATCTGCAAAAAATATGAGATTTTTTCCTCAATGGAACCCAACTCATGGGACCAAACCAAGATTTAGGTACCCAGATTCACTCCCCCAACTGGGCTGACCCAATCTGTGTGCTATAGCGCAGACTTCAAGCCTTACAAGCCTCCAATACCTGCTGCAGCATATTTAAGTACATATACTTTACGAACAAAAGTTAGCCTGAGAAATTCAGCAAGATTCTAAAAAGATTCCACCAGCTGAGGGTCCAATTTACATTCGAAATTAACCTGAAAATGTCTACAATGAAATTGCGAACAAAACAACACCGTGTTCCTATACCAAAAGATAACTATTTACAAAAGTTCGACTTATCGTCATTTTCACATCCTATATCTTGTGCTGGGACTCCTTGGTAAAAATTCAAATATCTTGGACCACAGTTTTTGTAACATTTGTACTTAAAAAATCACGTTTACAGTCCTGAATTTTTATTGTTTATATCTCTGCATTCCAAGCCCTTGAATTATAACTTTGCTGAACGTCACCGTGTTCTGCCAAGTATCGTTCTAGTTCTTCTTGCGTGTCGAAAATGTGAATGTGGAATGGACTGCCTGGGACGTGGTCACCTGACCATTTGACGTGGATGATGTAATCGCCGCATTCTGTTGGGTCGTACCGGCACAAGATCGTGCGATCTTTCTGGCTCTCTCGTTGCATTTCGACTCTAAAAGCACCTAAAAATGAGACAATAACATTTTAAGATGTTTATCATCAAGACGAGGCACTGCTTTACATGTCCAATACTTTTAAAACAAGGGGGATTGTTCTTCCGCATTTATCATTATCAAATCAATGCTGCTGTAAAGGGCTTGGTATATGGAACATAACAGCAGTGTCTCCTCAGAGCGCACTGAGCAAAATTGTGCAAAACACAATAGACCCGGGACTAACCTTTTGGTCCTCGGATTCTGACCGTAAGTTGTCCAGCACCAGCTCCCCGCGTCTCACAAATGAAGCGACTCCTGAAGTTGGCCAATATGCCAGACTCGACACCAGGGCCAGTCACGCGCACCTTGCTGGCATCAGGGGCACCAGAGACTTTAAGTACGAATGGACTCCCTAGAAGTAAAAATGAAAACTTCCTGATGATTTTACAACATTTTCTTCATTAATTTTCATCTGAGCATCACCTCCTTTCTTAAAACTTGATGTGACCTTATGAAACTAACAGTGAGGCCTGCACTGCAACAAATGTTTTTCTAATTTTTGAAAATTTCTTTATACCTGGGACGTGTTCTCCGCCATATTTGACCTGCAGCACGTGGCGTCCTAGCTCCTGCGGTTTCACGTTCAGCGTAAACGTTCCATCGCGATGGTCAAATAACTCACAGTAGCCAACTTTATGCGGCCCCATGCAATGAGCAGTTAGTTCACCTGAAAAGGAAGGGAAATTTGAATTTCCATCAAGAAACTGATATCAAACTGGGGGTACTGGCTGTCTTACCAACATCATGTTGATGGAGATAAGCGCAGGCCAAAACCAAGGCACCTTGCTGTGGTTTTGGGCATAGTGACAGCTCCAAACAACTTGATTTCCTTCCCAACGATGCCCATCTTGAGGTCTCATCCAGAACAAATCGCCTCGGCATCATCATCCCATCTTGAGGCCATCTCTGGAACAAATCACCTTGGCTACATCAGGCCCCCTCCCAAACCACCCTCCACCGTCATGACTGATCTCTCGAAACAGGGCAGTATGAGGGTTTCAATTCACTTACCAGGCCCAGCTCGCCTCGTGTCAATCACAGATTTGATCTCCTTGCTGATGATGCCCATCTTGAGGCCTTCCCCGGTACAGATCACCTTGGCCGCGTCGCTCATTGTACCGACAGTGACCTTGAAAGGTGACCCTCGAACTTGCCGTTCTGACCAATGTATGTTCAACAAATAAGCACCTGAAATGTTGATTGGGATATTGAGGGACAAAGAAGGGACAAAAATGACTTCATGTCAGAATATCATAAACATCAACACATCTGCAGACACCAGTGCACATCCCTCATGCACGAGACTGTCCCCTGCACTAGGATATCTTAAACAATTCTGGCCTGCAGAAAATGATGTTGAGGAAAACCTCTGGGGGAAACAGGAAGACCTCGACGGGCAAGCCATTCATCTCTACCACAAGACTGAAGATATAGTACAGGCAGGCTGAATGCAGAAGAAGGAGAAGGTTCGCTAGCTTGAAATTTAGGACTCCAGAGGAAGATCACCTCTTTGAATGACTTACCAGGTATTAATGGAACGTAAGTGCATTTATATTGATCGTTGCCTAGAGATGTCATTTTGACCTCCACGTCTGCCTTCACACCGGTCATGTGCACATGGGGTTTACCTAGAGGAGAAAGGAATGTAGAATGGTTGACCCAATGTCTGTTCTGAATTTCGAAAATTGGGATTGAGGTTATCAGAAAGTTGATGCAACATAATTTTGACCGAAATGCATTGTTACGCAACATCGAGCAGACGAATCCTCTAATGAGAGTGCTTCTGGCGCAAATATTTTTCATTACCACAAATAGTGTCCAATTCTATAACATCCTTGGGATGGCCTTTCATATGAAGTCTTACAGCATCTTACCTGGACCTGCCTGTGACCCATCGATAGTGAATTGACTCTCCTCGCGCACTCGTGCCTCCTTCAATCCCTGTCCAATCAGAATCACCTTGCTATGATCGACGGGCAAACTCTGATGCACGGCGAGCCCGATGATCGGCATACGGGGCAGGCGGTGATTATCATAGTAGATGTCTATCTCGTGTTGACCCTCGGTGCGGGGCGTGAAGACGAGATAGTTGTTTTCTACCCGACTTTGGATGACCACACCGTTTGGATCAACAACCTTACTTGACAGGGTACCTGAAATATTCAAAAGTATGAGGTGTCTGTCTGTTTTCATTCCAACCTTGGTCATCATTAGTAAAGCGCCCCACCAACGAGTGACTTTACTCACTGTGACCTGTGATCATGATCAAAAATCTCTTGCTTGCAGTGCTCAGAAGGAGAGCAGCAACATCTTCCACCTCAGAATCGGACATCTCCTACGCAGCCGGCTCTATCACATCAGGATACCCCACACTGCCCATGTGGGCTCCAGCAACAGACTCTTGGGGAATAAGTGTAAACCTGTATCAACCTTTGACTTTCTAAACCAGCCAGGACTACGTATTTCTTTGACCTGCAGTCGAACGTTAAGAAGTTTTACCTGGTCCAGCATTCTTCGTGTCGAAATGTATCCTCTTCTCCTCATCGACAATCAGGGGGAGTCGATTCTGACCATCAATCATAGTTGCCCAGCCAGTGATGGACACCTTGTGGATGTCGATCACATTCGACTGATACGGGCTTCCTGAAATATCAAAATAGATTTTATTCATCGTTCAATGCCCCTTGATTTTCGCGAGTCTGATATTTCCACGATTTTCCCCAGGGAGTACCCATTTGAATAACATCATCATATTTACATTCCGTATACATCATTTATCTCTTGCTGATAACAAACCAATACATATTTGGATGGAGTCACCTCCAGAGCAATTTAAGGGCCAAAATGACTTCAAGCAAGGACGCTCCAACAAGATTCAACTTTGGCCAACCTCAAGCTGATTCAAAATGCCGACACTATACAAGCTGTTTTAACGGTATTTTGGATCAACTTGATGTTGGTTGGAAGATAGCTAACAACAGTAACTAAGCAGAAGAACATTCACATAAGTAAACATGCTGTTATCAAAGCGGTCGGCATGCTATTATCAAATTCATTTGTGTCCAGTTGGTACTAAGGATGTCTTCTTCTTATAAATATCTAATGGGATGGTACAAACCAGTGCAGGTCAGTGCATGTTACCCCAACCACCTCAAATTCATCAGACGCACTCCTATAGAATAGTCATATCTAAAATTCATTGAAACAACACCTTTTGACAACATAGGCTTGAAATTTGCCAGGTACAAGCTCTGCAGCTCTTTTGGTCAAGTCATATGAGGCATCAATAGGTGAAAGCTAAGGCTTACATAGAGTTCCCATTTTCACTCTTAATGTGTCCCTTCACATGCCACACGTGACATGATGAATGAACAAGACATTTGTGACAAGAAGAATGAACAAGAGGTGAAAGCTAAGGCTTACATAGAGTTCCCATTTTCACTCTTAATGTGTCCCTTCACATGCCACACGTGACATGATGAATGAACAAGACATTTGTGACAAGAAGAATGAACAAGAGGTGAAAGCTAAGGCTTACATAGAGTTCCCATTTTCACTCTTAATGTGTCCCTTCACATGCCACACGTGACATGATGAATGAACAAGACATTTGCGACAAGAAGAATGAACAAGATATTTCCAAGTGCAACAGAGGCATTCACATCTATCTTCCATCCACATGTCACTTCAAGTCTGTGCTAATGAATGAACATCATCAAGACAAGTGACAGGTGACATTGTGAATCATATGTAAACACAGCCATTGCATATCCTATGTAAGCTTCTATCTACAGTAAAGTCACAAGCAAAACAACTAAAGGTTCTCCACAGCTTCAAAATTTAACACTTAGAAAAACACTCTTAGTCCTACATTGCTAGAAGGTGTCACAAATTGTTAGCCATGTACAATGCAAAAGTTCTATTCTATAGCCATGCGATTATGTTAGACAGTCGAAGTACTGCATTAGCATCGCAATATTGAAAACGTTCGAACCCTACTTTGTTTGTTAACGACACTGTAGATGTCGTGGTCATTTGACTGACTCGACTCGGACTGTAAATACTCGGTTGTGGTAACGGTCTTAGTCACCGTGTTACGACTTTCATAATCAACCTCGTCATACAGACCAGAACTGCGCGATTCTGAAATTTTAAAGTTTATTAGGACATTTCATCTAATGGGTGTAAACTCGCAGATTGAAATATGGAGAAAATACCAAACTTTAGAAGGTACATTAAAATGAAATGATCAAGTAAGACAGGGTGTGTGGTGCCCTGTTGGTGGAGTAGAAATTTTGATTAGAGGTGGAACCTAATGTCCGGCCAGGTCATACCATTTTTAAAGTTATCCATATACGTAAACATTCAAGTTTTCTGCTTGTCGCCATAATGGTTCAAAAGTGATAAAAGAAACACACAAGGTGGCTTCAATTCGAATTAAATGACCTCTTTATTCAAGGAAAATATAAGCCTTGCATTACGCACCGATGTTTCAACATGAAGTTCCACACAATCAAAATGGTGCTGAAATCTAAAGAGGAAATACAACGCCAATCAAAACTACAACATGGAAAATACATGCATAAATGAATTGATAAATATCAAAATATTGAAGTGAACACCAAAACAGACATGCGACAAGTAACAGTAAGACAGAGTTGCGGCAATCGGAATGTGAAGCAACGTCAAACATGAGTTCATTCGACCCCAAGTTGAACAAAGGCAACTGTAGTTTAAAATGTCTAACCCATTGTGATTATGCAGGTGCCTCCTTTTAACTTAGGGTGGAATGAACTGGCGAACACGTGCCCATGTGTATGGCACAACAGCCAGAGATGGAAAGCTCACTTGGTGCTCTCTAGTGCTGGCTTTTAGGATGCGCATGGGACCATACCACATGTTGGCATTGGAAGAGGAGGGAGGTCAAGAATTTGTGGGCTATTGAATTTGCCTGAACATTCGTACCACTTTTTGCCTATGGGGTTGCCCACTTCTGTGTGCCACAAGGTTCACTTTTGGTACTTGCTTTTGGTCCATGCAAAATGGCTTATCTTGTTTCTACATTTTCAATGATTCCTTCAAAGAATCTCTTTTTCAAGAGAATTTTCAGCAGGGTACACCACTTCACTGAGTCGCCAGCACGAGAGAGAAACCGCCTGCTGTTCATTTCCAAGGTTACCTGGGATATTTTTGCCATTCCATTTGATATGAATACAATAGACCCCCACCTCCACTGGGATATAGGCAACGCGAAACTTGCCCTCTCCCAGTGGCCTGACGGTGTGTTTGGCTATTGAGTTGGGTCCTGTCAATGAGGGAATAAGGCATGCAAAGGTTAGTAAGGCAAATACAGGGATATGAAATACACAACATCACCTCATCATTTCAACTAGTGTTCCCAACAGAGGAAAAGACTGAAAGATTTCTCATGCAAACCATAAAGAATCACTTTCCACCCAGCACCAGAACTCCTCGAAATATTAAGCCTCGGTATCAAGACAGACACGCACGAACCAAAATGTGACAGAAAGGAGGGAAAGAAGATTTAAAAAGAAGATTCAAGGGATGAAGGACTCACCACCATCTTCATGACAATAACGGGTCATCGTGACTTCACGCACGCCATCAATATAGCAAGGAGATGGTGGGCGGTCGAAGCATAGTGGGGAGGGTTGGCGTGTGTGGTGTTCTACGATTGTATCGTGGTGTTCGACAACAATGCGGGGCGACGGTTGTCGTTCATGGTGTTCTACTACGATGCGTGGAGACCCCAGTGGCTCACATGGAGTGACATGACGAACGGGACTTATTGAACGCTGTTGGTGGGAGATAGACTCGCTCGAAATATGGTGTCCACTGTCGCGGTACTCGACGTAGTGTACGACGTCTTCGTGGCGTTCTGGGGTCCTCCTCTCGGGGTAAAGTGTGCAAGGCCTCGGTGGAGCGGATGCGTACCACGGAGACCTTGGGCGCTCTTCGTTTTTTGGAGGTGATGGGCTCCTTCTGGTGACCACTGCGTATTCAACATCATCATGATGTTCAGTTACATCAATATGCTCAATGATGTCACGATGTTCAACAACATCTTCATGTATAACTTCATCGATGTGTTCTGTGACATTGACATGTTCCACAACTTCAGGTTTTACAACTTCATGATGCTCTACGACTTCATGGTGTTCAATAACATCAATATGGGGAGGGGGTGGAGGAAGCTCGTGATGGGTGACCACTTCATGATGTAACTCCTCAATATGCCTCCAACTTGGAGAAACCGGACGCCCGTGATATTCCACTGGCTCAACTTTAATCCACTCATGCGTTGCAGCATGAGGATCAGGGATTCCTACACCAGCAAGATGGTGTGCCTCCTCACGCTTTGGCTCGTAATCCCGGATTGGTGCATTGCGGAAGGGAACAGGGTGCTGAACGGCAGCAGGGTGCTTATGATCAGGGAAGGTTGGCCCATCCACTTGTACCCACGTCTCCGGGTGGTGAGGATCATGATGCACCTTGACCCAGTTATGAGATGACTCGTGCGATTCATTGTTATCTGTCGGAACATACTCCTTGACTGGAGGGTTACGGAACGGCGATACAGGTCTCTCCTGACTAGGAGAAGAGGGGCGTCCAACATCCAAGTACGTCGCAGACACCGACTGGCTCACCTGAACCCACGCTTCGTTACATTTCACCCAGCGGGACTGGGATGGCAAAGGATCAGGACAAATGATCGCTGTTTCTGGTTTTTGTTCGGGGACATATTCATGTACAGTTTGGTTACGGAACGGAGACACTGGGCGATGGTGGGGATCCTCAACACACAGAGCTCCAGCCAAATCAGCACTCACGATAGGGTATTCTGGTTTACATTCTGGGACATACGGGTGCACAGCCTGGCTACGGAAAGGCGATGCAGGACGAATGTAGGTTTCCTCTGTGACATTCAGATTCAGATGCCCCGTCCCAGAACCCGGGGGCTGGGGCTGGATATGAACAATACGGTGCTCCTCTGCATCGACATGGTCTTCGATCGCATGGTGATCTAGAACTTCATGTTCGACCAGATGAAGACTTGCGGAGGAAGCCTTCCTCGGCTCAGGACGGTGGATCGCGTGCGGTGCCACATGGTGCACTGGTGGAGGGGAGTGGTGGGCTACCCTCTCAACATGGGCTACCCTCGGCGAGGGAGACCTAGAATGGGTCTTGACTACAATATTTTTTTCCGGTGACCTAGAGCGCCTTGGCGATGGGGACCTAGATTGAGGCTTTGCCACTAGGTGGTGCGCTGGTGGAGGAGAATGGTGGCTCACAGCGGGACTTTTTGATCTGGACCGGTGGTGTTCAGTTGTCACCTCATGGTGTACGACATGACCATGGTGCGGTGGCATCTCATGCACGAGATACCGTGTCAGTTCAGGAGGAGATCTTTTCTCCACTTGAGGCTTTTTGTTACGCCTGAAGCTGAGACTTCCAAGGGGGTGGAATTTGGGTTTGGGTTCTGCTTTGAGATGGTGAGGTTCCTGATGGTGTAGTTTAGAGTGGTGGGGAAGGGACTGATATCCTGTAGGGCACAGAAGGGAGAAGATGAAGAATAGAGTTAGGCAGAGAGATTAGGCTGAGAGGAGAAATAGATATGAGAAATGATGATAGAGTTCAAAGGTTCGTATTGATGTTTTGGAATAGCAAAGCATATGCAGTTCGTTCAAGAGCTCAAGATCAGATGCAGCTCAATCAATCAGGAAGACAGATATTCTGGAAAGGAACTCTTTCACAACAGCAAAGAGTCAATGACCATCCAACGACTCTTGTATGAAGAAGAGAGAACTGACCATGGCTTGAAGTACCAGTCAACTCGGAAAATTTTCCTCACACAACAGGATAATAATCATATTACTCAACCTTTAATCTAAACTACTACTTTTCATCTCAAGTCAAGGTCTGAGTAGGTCTCTATATACTTCTTACACATTTGCTCTCTAAAGAGAACCATGTCTACCAAGGCATAGATGACCTGCTCAAATCTTGACTGAGATGAGCTATACACAAGACCATACCCAGACTAATTCATGCAGACCAAGACAAGACAAGGGTTCCTAGACACACCTCACAACACAGGGGTATCTAAACCATCGCACCATCTCAATTCTGGCAACTACTCTATTTATCAAATGTGTTGAACCTAGCTAACCTTCGTTTGATTTTAAAGTACAGAACTCACACAAGCCAAGTTTAACCGAATTTTACAGAAAGGTCCATTCTTTGGTGGACCAATGCTAGTTTTCCCCAAAACCTGGAACTACTGGACCTTCTGCATGGACACTACTAGACTACATACGTACCATCAACTTGCACAAGCATGTCTCCCCGTGCCTGATGTGTGTCTACAACAAAGGTGGATTCCGTCTTCTCGACAGCATGATGCAGCCCGACACCTTCAGCATGGATCTTCTCCTCTCCACCCTGGACAATGTGGACGATCGGCATACCTGGAGACGAAAATTCGTAGTGTAGAACTAAACTTTACAAATTCAACCAGGTTTTAAACACTTTACTATGAGATGTTTGGCAACGTTATTTGGGTGACAATGGCTTTCTACAGCATTCGCTACAATGACATAGGACGGGCACTGTTCAATGGTCATAGCTCACTATGTCATCAGACTGGCTTTGCGGTCTTCTGAAGCATGCGTCATTTGATCAGAACACCAATATTTTACCAGTTTGAGAACTGCTAAACCCAACTGACATTGGAAAGCTCTTGATGAACTGTTTGATGCCTATTGATTTCAATTACTCGTCAATCTAAATGCTGTCTCAAAACTAACCATCGAGGGCAACTCCACCATACGTGATGAAGATCTGGTATTTGCCTGGTTCCTGCGGAACGTAAGAGACATGGAACTTGTCTCCTACACGCTCTACGTGGGGTTGGACGGGATGGCCAGTTGGACCAGCAATCTTCACGTCCATGTCAGCAAAGCCAGCCTTGGAGCAGTCAACTGAAATAACGATCACCAGAGTTGGGTATGAGTGAGGCATTCGAAGCATTTATTATCAAGAGTCAAATCCTTTGATGGTACTCTCACTGAAGAGGGACAAGATGTCCAGATGGTAGGAAGTCACTAGTGCTGTTCAGGCTCGTGTACCAAGATCTTTCAGTTTCAATGGCATGAACAGGGATGAATTTCGGGCCTATACTCGTCCGTCGGTAAAGACTCCAGTTGAATACACATTGAATGATTGAGGAGGTCAAGTCATCAATGCAGGGAAACACCTGTCATCACATGCAACACCCCCTCAGTTTGACCATAACACATGAATGTTTAATCCCACCAGATGCCAGTTCAGAACTCTAACAAAATTTCACCTTCAAGATAACAGTATCCACTAAAAGAAGACAGTGGCTCCAACCTCAGAACTTACCCTCAATTCTGGCCGTCTCCTTGATGATCGTCGACTCTGACCTCACAACAGCAGAGTACTTGGGGTCGCACACATCAACATAATAGGTATCGCCAATCCTTATCGACCCAACCAACACATCGATCTTATAGCGACCTAGGAACAAAACAAACATCTTTGAGAGACTAAAATACTTGTATGAAGATCTTGTTCAGGACTTCATGCACATCCATAGATTATTTAAAGCCTCTTATGGCAGGCAGGCACCGTCAGATTCAAATTGTGGAATATTGGCTGAGAATCTCACATAATACAGGAACTGAGGAAAAGTAACTTTCGACTGGACAACACTCGCCAACACACAATTCCGACCTCGCCCACTATAGCATGCCGAAAACCTGCCGAAGGACTCACCTGCTACTGTTGGTTTGTACTCCACTTTATACAGTCCATTTGACTCATGGTGGATATGAGAGGTGACTTGGCCTCCTGTGGGCGATGTGACGATGACCTTCAGGGCGTGGGGGTCGGCGCCGCTTGCATGGATGTTGAAGAAGCTATTCTGCAGACATATGGCACGATGGAGGCCGCGGCCTTCGACACGCATGGACGAGGGATCAGCTATTTCCATGCTGAACGGAGATCCTGAAAACATAATGGTGGTAAATATGTGGTCCCAAGTGTAAGGTAGTCTGCAGCTACTCTCGTCACAGTTTCGTCTTCAAAGTGCCAAGAAATTGCAAGATTAACGCCGAAACATTTCAAGAAACTTCGGAGGAAAACTCACCTTTAACCTCGATACCATTGAAATAAACTTTGACAAGGTATCTTCCCGGTCCGTCAGGGGTAAAGTGGATCTTGTAGATACCAGACGCGACCTCTCGTTCGACATTTGCTTGGATTTGTTGACGGTTGTGCTGAATTTCGACCCTGAGTTCGCCATAACCAGCACTGCTGCAGTCGGCTGTAAGATAGAAGGGACAAACCTGAGAATGGAACTTCACCAACTCTAACTCTTCACCACTTGAACCTCATGTTCCTTCATTATGTTTTTTTCATATATCATTTTGCACGATGTCTGACTAGCAAGACCTGGACACCTTGGGGAAGCTGCAGGAGGGGAAGACCTAATCAAACCTGGAGACGATCCAATGAACAGACACTCAAAGAGAAGGACCATACATAGGAATCAACCAACCACTGAACGGACAACTGGGCAGGGCCAAGGAGGAAGAAACCACATCTGCTTGGTAAGGCGCTATAAGTCAGAGAAGTAGTAAAATATCAACATGATCCACAGACCGACTCACCAAAGAGGACATATTTTTCATCAGGTGCCTCCGTTGGATCACGATCCGCAAAATACATGACAGCCGGATGAGATTGAAGAATGATCGGCATATTCTGCATAGCCATATTATCCACCCTCTTATCCTCGACAAGGTAAACATGCCGTGTTCTCATGTTGATAATCCTATCCTCCTGTTCCGCCTTTCCCAACGGTATTACCGCGTCAGATTCCGGTATCGGACCATTTTGATAAGCAATCAGATTTTTATCCTTTTTTGGATTTTTTTCCCAGATCGTCGATTCAGATATATGCATAGTGTGCCCGTGATTTGGACGTTTGGTGTTACTGGGGTCATAAGGTGCGTCGGTAAAGTCGTTGCCGCTGACTGCGTACTTCGCCCCTTCCTCCTCGTCATCCTTCGGCCGCGGCGGAAGCAAAAGGGTCAAATCTTCATCCGGGTACTTCTCATTATCAACGATAATCACCTTGATGTCGATTTGTTCTTCCTCAGGTTCCGTCTGCTTCACAATGCTGTTGTAATCGCCCGTCTTGCCCCCCTTCCCATCTTGCCCCACTTTTCCTTCACTGCTTCCTTTAGGTTCATAGCTATTCCTCAAAATGCTAGATTCCTTTACAGTCTTCAAACTCTCATCCTGGGATTCCTCGGCAAGCTTCTGTGTGAATTTAGTTATAGTATCCGGATATATAGAGGGGGTCACAGGTAAACTAGGCCAGTACATTTTCGAATTTGAGAGTCTCCAATGTCCAAAGTTAGTTAGAGCAAAACATTTACTCAGAGACCTAGAACTTATCCAATTGGGACCGGCGATTTCCTCACCAGTTACGACAACAGGTGGGAACAGCACTCGAAACAGACAACCTACTCGAGCATCTATCAACATCAGATGTTATTCTAATTAAAGAATATCAATCAATACAGTCAAACCTCTCTATCAAGGACTGACAATTGGGACTGATAAATGCTGTCCTTAATAGGGAGGTGTCCTGATTAGAGAGGTGTCCATATGTGCTCTGCTTGAACCACAGAGTAGAAAGACTTTGCTGGAGGATCAAGATGACACCACCCAAACTAAGCATTTGATGCAGCTGAAGATAGCTAAGAAGAAGAATGCGTCTATAATTTGTTTTTGAACTGTGGTTAATATGTGATACCTTTCCCATCTCTTGTCGAAAGACAAACAATTCGAAGCCTCTCATTGTGAAAATCGTATTTTAGTATCTTTTACTTCTTATAGTGGCAGGCAAAAGAACCTGCCATTCGTGTGGGCAATCACTTACAGAACTTGTGTTGAAAACTACAACAGACACACCTTTGAAAGTGATAGCATATTCAGGACGGCGTACATGTAAAGCTCCAACCAATGTACAGAATCACACTATCGATCAATGTTTGAAATATCGATCAGTCATTGCCAAGCCGAATACTGATTAAGGGCTGGTGGAAATTCCTCACTCAAACCTGAAGTACTTTTCAAGTGATTCACCCTTCGAACCTGTTCCAAGCTCAATAAAAGAGGGTAGATCTGGAATTCATCAGGAGACGTACACAAACATTTTACCAACTGATCGTGGACACTTTCAGACCCGTAGCTATTCATTTGTGACGACCATCAAAAAAGAGGGGTCAGATTGTGATCCAAGATGGAGAAATGTTGGATAATGTGGGATAATGCAGGCTCAAGGCATATCACAGTGGGCTCTCACTGACTTGAAAGAGAAAAAGCTGTCTCTGCTCCGAAGTGCATAGGCCTAATCTTTGATTCTGATTTGCCTCCTTTATTCTCATGTCTGCTTTCAGCAAAATATTCCCAATTTGATGAGCACAGCAAATGACAACAACACCTGACAATCCAGATCAATAAATAGTACCACTAGTTCAATGACTGAACTACAGATGGCAGCACTAGATACAAACTGAAGAATGAAGAGAAGGGCATGCAGTCTCCACTAAAATGCCCAGCTTTCTGTCATCACCAGTGAGTTGGTGCTTTGGGCAAGGTGCTTCCACGGAGAAGGGCTCAGTACATGTGACATTGGTTGATTGATCAACTGATGACCAGGCAAGAAATGGCCTTGAGAGGCACAATGGCTGATACCCTTTAAGCCTCTCAAGCTCCAAACGACTGCACAGATAATTCAATCCCCATTTTTTAGTATTCTACACCTTTCCCTTTGAATTTTTTGAACGGCTTAGACTACATCTCGATACTTACCTCGGAATGCGAAAGATTTGCCCACAAAGCTATTGGCCTGTTCCAATCCAAACACCTCTACTCTCATCGGATCAAACACACGCACAACCATCGGGCTGCCGGGGATGTGCTGCCCTTCGTATTTCATGCCCAGCTCCCAGTCGCCTGAAGGAGAAGATGAGAGTAGTTATAGCTTGAGAGAATACATCATAGTTGAATATTAGGTGCAGTTGCTATCTCAGCCTGTAGCCTGATGTTACTCTGAGCTGTGTTCCTGAAGGACCTGTCTTGTCGACTTTATTCATTTACCCAGTACAGGAGGCCTGGTGGAAATATACATCTATAGTATAGTTACTGAAATACCCAATCCGATAAAAGTCGATATTTGGTTACATCTCTCTAGATAATACTTCAACAGCATCAACTGGGCTGCTTTTTTAATAGTTTTCCAAAATGTACCATCTGCAAACGCACTACCGCTCAGTTGGCAGTTGATAAACTAAAAAGAAGCAAATACAGAGCCATTGTGAAAGTGGCACATGATTTTTGAGATGAAAATCATGCAGTGAGCACACCTTGTAATGAAAGATTTCAAAATGCAGCACGCGTAAATCTTAAACATGGAAAATGAAATGAAACATGACAGAATGTCCATTCCCCCCTTAAAAAAAGCACATTTTTCAGATGGTAGATGCATATTCAGGCAAAGAAATCGCATATAAGCTAGTTATGAAATGGAACCCCAATTGTCTGGTCAAGAGCTATAGCTTAATGAAGAAGTTCATGCAATGATTATCAACTGACTATAAAATATTTTTCTAAAATGCAAGGCATAAAGGTTTGGTTCCATGTTTGCATGAAGCACAGTCATTCAAGCCAAAAAGAACTGGTATTTCCAAAGTTGAGGATGCGTAAATGCAAAAATGAAAATAGTTATCACTTTCCTCCGATAACAAAATTCAAACTTACCTCTTTTTGCTAGATGACAGACAAACGTGATTTATCATTAGGGTGCAAGATAAAAATCGGGAGAATTAAATTGTTGTTTCAAACAGGGTCTTCACTAGTCCAAGTCTATACTGGGTAGCCAAGAGGCAAACAAAGCCCTCGGAAAATGTCACTAAAAAGCTGCAACGTTGGTCACGTTTCACAATGATTTTCACAAAACATTACACCATTTCTAGTACCTGGTTGCCCGACTTCATACTGACCTATTTCCGTTGGCGTAAATCGTATCACATAGACGCCATTCTCGTAAGACACAGGAAGGTCGATGATGCGTCCACTAGGTGCTTTGGCTTCAAAACATACATCGGACTGACTTGTTCCCTGGGCATCAATCTGAAAGAAGGGGTATTTTCATAATCTCATTTTTCTCATCAGGACATATCAGCAGTGTACGATCGGTCATACACTGCTGGACATATCAATAGATAATTTGTTGTTTCATTTTCAATGTAAATGGCTTCTATCAGCCAAGTTCCTTAGTTACCCTTTAAAATGCATCACAAGGCCCTAATAGCATCACATTAAAATCTTGTCAGGCATTGGAGATGTTCTCTAACTATAGTATTATGGGCAACAATTATTCTACATGTGTGTTGTCAATATTTTTGTTGAAATCATTTCATGGAGAGGCACTGTATTTGGAGAAAGGGGCTTGAATTCCTACGTTATGACTAAGTTTCAACCAACACCAAACAGCCACATATCATGCATATTCCAGTCACACTTGACTTGGGAAGGCATATTTATCCCCTCAAGAGTCTGCAGTTATGAAACACCTGCCACTTAAGTCGGGGTGTACATCTATACCTAAGAATATGAACTGAAATCCAGGCATAGTCATCTCTCCTTACATATCAACCTGAGCGCCATTTTATGGGTGTGTAATGGAATCCTAGGTGGGATTGGGAGAAGACTTACCCTGATTTCATTAACGTGTCCAATGACACAGGGCCCAAGTCCTGGCATTGAGAATTTGCTCCGGTCAGCAGCTACTTTGAAGGTGATAGGACTTCCGTTGACATTCTCGCCATGAAGACTGGCATGGATCTACAAATCATGCCAAAGATTAAGAAAATGAATACAATATATATATGTTTATTCGTACTACTTTCCGTTGTACAGATAACAAAAAAACAAAAAAAAACAAAAAAAAAACAATACATCACCACCACAAACCAACCATACATGAATTATTTTGGGAAACTCTAATTGACTTCTAACACAGGAATTTTCAGACTATGGGCACCCTTGATGCCAAAAAATCATTAACCCAGTCATGAAAATCAAAATGCCATCGGTTCACAAAATTGAATTCAGGGTTGAGTAAAGAATGTAGAAATTCTCATAAGCTGCAATCAACAGAGATAGATGACTCTTTCTAGATAGCTTTTAGCACCTGTAGAAGTGTAATTTTTTCTGTCCACCTTTATGATACCAAAGTGAAACAGCTATTAAGCAATAAAAATGATTAACCTTTTGCTAAATCATGTTACTCAAACATTTAAAACACAAAATGGTCTTACGTGATGGACGCCCGTTTCTGTCGGTTGGAATTGAATTTCAGCATAATTGCCGTGCCAGTGTGGAGAGAGGCCTTTGGACTGAGTGGGGGTCACAACCATGAACTTTATTTGGCCCTTATTAACGTCATTCTCGAGGATGTCCAGTTTGCACAGTTTCTAGAGGAGATGGAAGTGGTTAAAGCAGTGTACCGCAGTACCGCCAATGAAGACCTGAATATTTTCATTCCCCATAAAATTTCATGAGGTTTTTTCATATAATCTATTTCGCAGATGGCTGCCTTTAAAATCAAAAATATTCAGGTCTACAGAATGTCTTTCAATAAAGAAGTAGGCAGCATATAACAAGCGAGATATGGATACAATACTTGAAGAAGCAAAGAATGATCAGCGTTTTTTTAGCCAAACAATTGTCAACTTCTATCAAGTCTTTCTTGCACAGCACTCTCAGCTAATACATTCAAGATGCTAGACCGAAGCACAGAGCACCATACTACATGTATTTAAGCAAAACATCCTGGATAAGCTTTGACCAAAGATTTGCAGAGCAACAGCATTTCATATCATAGCTTCATAACAATGGTCTATGCACAGAAAACAATGGTTAATGCACAGCAGCGCCCTCTTTACTTTCCATCTGAAGCTAAGCAGATATTTAGCTATATTTTCTTCTTCTTCTGCGCTCGGAATATTCGAGATGCACACTAGACAAGCTATAGCTATAGACAACCAAAAACGTATATTGTAAGAGTTTACTTACTCCCTGGCCCACATGTATCGTTTCTGGGTCGCCCACCAGGTGGCACTTGTCAACCACCGCCGTGGGTTTGTGGAAATTCTTGAAGTATGCACAGTACGCCATCGGACCTATGTGGTCCACTTCGGGGTCGGCGAGTTCTTTAGCGGACAGGACAGGTTCCACTCCGAGGCTGCGACCAGCGTCCAGAGCTATAGTAGTAAATACGAATTGGAAATCAAATCATGAATCTACATGTGCATCTAAACTGTATGATTAAGCAATGGGATATCACAGATACCAAGAATGAGTTACCACCAAGACTGAGCGATTGCAACCTGAAGATTGTCAAATTCCTAAGCAATGTTTTGCTATTTGGTGTGTACAGTGCCGTCTCGCATGAAATCAACTATAAGCAGGAGAAACTATCGCTGCTAGCACCCTGCATTCAAGGCCACTTACCTTTTTTTAAATTCTCCAAAGCATCATGGGGGTCAAGATGGGGGTATCCGGGGATGGTTGCCCCGAGGTTATGACACAAATGGCACAGGAGAGTACCATCATTCCAATCAGTCTGAAATCACAAAGCGAATGGTTTAACACTTTTGCTGAGGATGACGTACGTGGCATGTGCTCAGTTTGGTTGGTTATGGACAAAAAGGCCTGCGTAGTCTTAC
Organism: Lineus longissimus; assembly: GCF_910592395.1. Classification (NCBI taxonomy): domain Eukaryota; kingdom Metazoa; phylum Nemertea; class Pilidiophora; order Heteronemertea; family Lineidae; genus Lineus; species Lineus longissimus. Next base: position 2,611,872 of record NC_088317.1, read on the forward strand.
CTGGAAGTTGTTAATCTTGTGGTGTGGCAGCATGGACTGGGTCAACCGCATCGTGGCATTGTAACCAGGAGAATCATGTTTCATGAAGTATGACAAATACGTCATACCGGACAACTCGTCAAGATCGGGACTGGACATATCCTCTGGACGACATACGAGGGGGATGGCAAATTCTTCTTTGGCGCACATCATGGCATTGCGACAGTTCTGCAGGCGCTGGCTGCGGTCCAGTTTCCTCCAGTCGGGCGCCAGACCAGGACGACAGTATTCAAGCAGGGCACTAAAAGATAACAAACAAGAAAAAAGGTAAAATAAGGACAATTTTTATCAGTTTGGGATGGGTAGGAGCTGGTTGCAAATACAAATGTACATGGAATGTATATGGAGTGAATTTAATGTTTGAAATTATTTTGATATTTTCAATAAATCAACAAGAGATTGTAAAGCACCTGAACTTTCGGCACTCTGGAAAAGGCAGCGATATTTATATACATGAACAGCAAAAATATCCATCTACATGCGAATTTAAGAAATATTGAAGCAACTACCCTACAGCAACTAACAAAAGAGTTAAAAGTCATTTGCCATTTGTAAACAAACATCAACTGACTGTAAATATAGAGACTGATAGCTGCTCCGCTGAAAACTTATTACTGTCAGGGAATTTCAAAATCCCTCACATCCTTGGCACTGTTTCACAAAAGGTGGCAGCACGGAGAAGGTAATGGACCACACTGTTGAAGGTCATCGCACGTATCTCACAATGGGCGTATTAAGGCAATAAACCTCTTCAGGAATGCATCTCACATTTCAAGTCATTACGGAAATCAATGAACCGAGCTGATAGGTGCACGGCGTTAATGCCGTACATAAAGCATTCCCCGTGGCCTCGGCTAGTGCAATACAGGACACTGCGATACAGATGTATCGAAATAATGGTTGTTTATCGTGAAAATAATCAACGGAGGACATTTGAGGACATGCATTCTCATAGAAAGCAAATGGGCGTAGATTCTTTATTGATCAGAAATCTTCATCACAGAAACTACCATGACATTTACAAAATCCAGATATCACAGTTTGATATATCATAGGAGGGCCATTTCATTTTTGTTGGATAGATTGAGTCATATTTCCAATGATTGATCATCATTCGGCATGGTCAGTGTTATTGAAGATGACATACAAAGGGTGTGCTAAACTTATTCTAAAATAACTTCCCAAATGTCAGCAGAATTAACACTTGGAATTTCCAAATGCTGTTAGCACACAATGTATAAAACAATAAGTACAGCTATTGAAGAAGTCACATCATGCATTGTGTCATGCATGGCACTTGGCAGATGTATTGTGTAATGACATCATAGACAGTACACACCATGGCGTCAATTTCTAGGGATCATGTCATCAATCCTATAAAATCATTGTTAAAATGGTTTTGCCCAAATGTGACTCGCTCTACCAAAACTAGGCGCTTGTCGCATCTGAACTCGACAGGTTGATACGGACTTGTTGTTCATTTCCCTATTGTAGACCTTTTGTGAAATCTATTACAAACTGATTTGGTCACATTTCACAAAAGGTCTACAATAGGGAAATGAACAACAAGTCCGTATGAACCTGTCGAGTTTAGATGCGACAAGCGCCTAGTTTTGGTAGAGCGAGTCACAAATGGCTAAATGGCTAAACAAGTAAAGTTTGTGGCATAGCATTGATACTATTAAGCCACAGAGAGTTAAGAAGTGGATTAGTCCAAGGATCGAATCCACAATTTTCAAATCATAAAACCAAGATCAAATTCTATCAAACTTTCAAGAAAGTACTTTGCTCTCTGACAAATTGAACAAAGCTATGATCTCATGGCCCCAAATTTCAGTAACCGAATCAGGTCTTCATTACCGTCTTCCAATAATTTCATCGAGATTACAATTCTCCAGTGTGAGTGTAAATATCTCGAGAGTTTTTAGATGATTACTTCGAAATATAATCCTCCCAAATAATTCCTTTTGTGGCCCTGAATAGCAACTTGTGCCATGGAGCGAAGATATTTGATATACATAAGGGTTATATTCTACAGGTCTCCATCTAGCTCTTGCTGTGAAAGCCGGATGTCAAATGCACAGGCAGAGCACAGCATCCAAGCACTTGATACGAAGTGCTTGCAGACAACTTGGGATCTCCTCCGTACGTTGAAAGTAACAGTCAGTCCCACAAGACGAGGAGACGATAAGTGGAATGCAGGAGATACTCCTACCACCCTGAACAGACAGGAGCTAAACTGACATAGACGCTGACACGACACGCTTGCAAAGACCATCTTGCATGGCATCACTGGAGGGAGGATGCGAGGAATACTGAGGAAAACACTGATTGACAACAACAAAGCTTGGACCGGCCTCACAACACCTCAACTCATCTGGAAGGCTAAAAACCGGTCGCCTGGGGCGTGCATCACTGCTGATATCCATCTATTCTCCAGGGAAAATCACTCTCTCTTTCTTGTCTTTGACACTCTCCATGCTCATCGTTCATTCAGTCCATATCACACGATCAGACCTGCTCCCTACTCCCTGTTCGACTGATATATTTGATTAGATTCATTGTATGATTGACACGGCTGGAACAAAACCGATGAGGCTAATGATCGATGGATAAGAGGGTAGAGAATGTCAACACAAGCTATTGGTCAACATTTGAGGGCCTTTGAGAACAACAGAATAAGACACTGCGGATCAACATGTCGAATATCTCAATTGATCTCAGCCTCATCAGTGCCTTGATATTGTAATTTGATCAACCTGATCTAATCAACTAAGTAAGCAAACTAACCATGGAGGATTTTATCATCTTGATGGTGCCACTGCAGATGTGTCCTGTCGTCCAAATAGGCTATTGAGACACTTGAAATTGACTTCATATCACAAGACCCTAGGCAACCTTTACTCTCCTAATCAATAGCAGTGAATGATTTATGAGCAATATCATAAGAATATTGCCTATTGATAATTACTTAGGTTGATCGATGTCTTAATGTCCAGTTCCATACGGAAGAAATTACGACACACGTCCACAAATGGAAGATTAGGGACCAAGAAGGTCAAATGCTTCGACTACCAGGACATGGATAATCTCAAGGAACGAAGCTACAGGTCTAAATCTACAGCTTAGCTCCTTCCCTTCTACTTATGTACCAGCTTAATTCTCAGCCTTCTATCCTACCCTGCCTACTTTGAGGAAGCCGACAACTGACATCGTCACAATCCCTTACGCAAGTAATGACATAGTAGCTGGCTTTGTCCAATCCGTGTCCTCAAGATAGGATTGTTGTAAGTCAGCATCAGGCAGGCTTTAGCTCAGGCCATCCCACCAGCTTGGATTGCCCACTCATGTAAATCAACTACACATCTGGTTGTTTCTCAGCTCATAGATTGCTGTCTTCGAAAAGAATTCACTGCCGTCTTTTCTCAAGACTGGAATTCCGAAACTACTTCCATGACTCTACTTCTTGCCATCTTTCAAGTTGTTTTCTCTCAAATAATCATTCCATAAACCATAACTAATGGTCCTCTAACAGTTTTTCGGATGTCTTTGCCTGTCATCTGTCACAGATAATGACAGTTAAAGAACACACGGTACATTTCCTGTAATTCTTGAACCAATTATCGCTCCACTATCCAACAAGATAATCCAGGTGAAATTTTTTTCTATTCGCTCTGCAAGAGCTTATATCAGACTGGAAGGTTCCTCTTTCCAGTAAGACAAAAATCGGGCAATCTTCAAAAAAGACTCACTGAAGATGCTGCAGACAGATTGGCATTATCTATGCCAGCAAACCAGCTAGCAGATGCAGACTGATTGGCAATCCATTGCCATCAACCCAGCAGATGCAGATTAACTGGCATTTCCATTGCCAGCACTCATCAAACACCACCCTCAGCTGCAGACCCTGGAGCATCCATAGCATTGTCACTTATTTACTTTATCAATAAGTGATGCAAATTGAAAGTGGAAACAGAAGAATGCATTAGGTTGAAGGAGCTCACATTGTATGTATGAATGTTGTCGGGCTTTCAGAGCAAGGCAGTGGACTGTCATAGTGGTATATCGATATCCGCACTGGGCCTGTAATTCATTTCCCAATGGAGTTACTGTCCAAATGTCCAGGCTTTCACAGCCGAGGTTGAGTAAGCAGTGCAGCAATAGACCATTTCACAAGAAAACAACATTCTCAGTTTTGGTGATCACACAGAAAACTCAAAACTTACTTCTTTGCAAAGCTCACTGCAGTAACTTGGTTTATACACAATAAAGGAAAGAATGTTTTCACCAAGCAGCATGACTGTATTAAAAGACTAGAGAAGAAACAAACAGCTCATTCTGCAGAATGGCGAGCAACTGGTTCTTTAAGTGAAACACAGCTACAAAGGTAAACACATTAATTTGAAGCAAAACAATTGTTTCTTTCCTCAAGGCATACAAACACAAATAGCATGTCAACAATGGGTGTTTATTGCTCCCAACACGGATACAACAAAGACCTGTACATATGCCACAGCGATAAAGGATTTTTCGCACAGCAAGCAGCCTTAAAGATGCTCCTCTGAGGAAGCGATAAATTGTCTATTTAGTACCCTGGGTCGCAACAGCAGGCCATGGAAGCTATGGAGATGCAGCCATAAAGATCACTTTATCACGTGGAAGGAAATTCAACCATTTGTATTTATCATCAGAGCAATATGGGATGCGGTTGGCGAAATTTGTCTCTTAAATAGTACCCTGGGTCGATTGGCTGATATCAGTAGGCCAGAGCTTCACACAGCAATGGGGCAGGAGAGATGCAGCTAAATAGCACCAGATGAAGAAAGTTTCACAGAGAGTTCTGTAATCAACCAAGTGGTGTAACCACAAACATTTTCGCCAATGGTGATCAAGGAACTTCATCTGTTCAAAGTTTGCCAACAAAAGACTGAGAACAATAACAACTTAGATAAATGAAACGAAAGTGACAACAAGAACCAGAAACGTGGAACACTGCTCCAATACTCACTGTAGCGCCACACCATCATTCCAATCCGTCGTAAAATTCCTTATCTTACAATCCGGAATGGCCGCCCTGAGGAACGCGAGCATCAATTTCTTGGGCGGCGCTTTCGATTTGCCAATCTGGTACCTCAGGATCATGTGCCACATGAGCCCGAGGATGAGTTTGGAATTCCCGCCCAGGACATCTTCACTACCTGAAGTTAGAGAAGCGGTGAGCGCGGGTTAGAAAGCAAAACCTAGACTACACTAATAAAGCAAGGATAAAAGGTTAAAATCATTAATCAAGCAAGGCATAATAGCTAGGTTAAACCTATAATCAGCAAATGCAAGATGGTATTGAATCTGGAGATATCCCGCAGGGCAGCTCCACTACCTGAAGATAAAAAACTATACTAATTATTAAAGCAATCTAATGAAAGCACTTTTTACAAATAAGAATATGCTCATTTATGTGCAATTAGTGTCCAGAACGGAATACTGTGAGTGCCTATGTGACTTCTTAAAGTAAAGGTTTCTTGTGCAATTGCCCTTAGTTAAGCTGTGTCTGTTCGCAGGTGTGGAAATTCAAAGGGCAGGGACTTCACTCCAGCGTCAGATGGGCTTCACCGCTTTGCAAATCTACTTGAAGTTCACAGGAAATCTCCATCAATTTGAGAAAATGAACAACTTTCCATCAAAATCAATATCAGAAAAGAACATCCAGAGCTGTCAAGTACCGCTGACATTGCCTGACGCGTAATCAATTGTGGAGATTTACACGGTGGTTTTAACAGCAATTATACCAGAACATCAAAGCCCAAAATGAAGGAACTCTTCAAACTTTGAGTGAAAAATCTAAAAGCTGAAATCGCTTGCTGTGCATGTCAGCAGCCTCTTGAAAGAAATGAAATGAATTTCAGGTGTCACACTTTGAGACCCGACACTGTTATTGAAAATTTGCTCGCAGCTATTTCCTTCTTCAAACATTTGACTCATTGAAGGTAAGTCTTAAAGCATGAAATATAGCTTGTTGTTTTGACTGACAGACTTTATCTACCAAATGGACCTGCAAGGAACTACTCCATGCACATGTGAACCTATCAATCATCTCATTTAGTCATGCAGGGTTTGGTCCACCTCATACTTCTTTAGCACAATGCCACAAGGTCAAAGCAGCCAAGTCTAAAGATAAGGGGGTGACCAGGCCAAATCCTTGGCAGTCAAATCTTGGCTGTTCTGCCCTCTACTCAAACATACACCCCTTGTACTAGCTTTCCATGGCTTCTCAACAAGGGCCTCCACACATGGCTTCAATAGGCTAAACTGACAATCAAAAGGAAGTCAAACCAAACCAAACAAGCTAATTTGTTTGTTTACTCGCTATTGCACAAAATTCCTAGAGGCCAAAACCAGCTTAAGTGCAAACAATAATCTACTAACACAGGAACAGTCCACACACTGCCAATGCCCTTGGCCAACCAATAGGCCTCTAGTTGGTGGAACTGGAAAGTGTCAAAACATGTTGGACAGATGGACCAGCTGCAAAAAAGACTGCATGGTCACTACCACATGTTCTGTAGTTTGTTGTCCTTATATGTAGGTTCGTTTTGGCCAGGAACGACCAACTGGACTAATAATGTCTATCATATGGTCAAAATATCATCTTCAGGCTGCTTGAATACTAACGAAATACATGACCAGCAGATTTTAAATACGATGAGAACCCAACTCTGTTGCTTCGCTGAACTGCAAGCAAAAATCACGACAGTGGATTCCCTGTTTAACATGCACTCGAACACATGCTAATCCGACCCGTCCGTTGGAACTCAACATGACATCAGCCGATGGAGCCATGACAATACACTTATGCAGGTATTGCACAGTCATGAATCATTGACAAGCAGACGCATTAACCGGGCTGTAGCACGATACCAGATCAATTCGTACTAAACCTCAGCTGCATGTTAAACACTCGCTTCATCAATATCATCAGAGAAATTCATCCCCCTCGTACCGTGTCGCGCTGAATTAGGTTCAGAATTAATGTTAAGAATGTTTCATTTATCGTTGAAGATATTGAGCCCTGAATGAGACAAACAGCGGTATATCCAAGTCAGTTTTATCGCTAGAGTATCCGCGTATCGATTTTTGATCAGCTGCGGCAGGAAACATGTTCTCAGTTGATTCGTTTCAAGGTTCGATGAAGGGTGAACCGCGAACCAGGATCTGGGATACGTCGAACAAGATCAACTCACATGTCACGCGGTTTCTATCAACTTTTAGTGGAAATCGATCAGGACAGTAATCAATTCTTTCTGATTTCTGCAACTTATCGTTATTTATGACCTTTGTGTATGTTGAGTTGATTGAAGATTCATTTGGGCGTAAACCATAACCTTTTCAGGAAATGAAGCCACACTTTGCTTCAATTCCAATTCTCGTCGCCTGCAGCCAGGGTGCAGCACCCTCTTTTTAGATGGGAATGCTTTTTGAAACAATTGTGAAAATGGCAGGTCTAGAAGAGAAAATTCCAGTGATCAAGCCGAATCCAACACATTTTTCAAGCTAATGATTTCAAATCTTACATAATACGTCTAACGTCAAATAAAATCTTTTCACCGTTGGCAACGTGATCAATCAGATTCAAACAGTTCTTATCAATCATCCTTTGACCGCACCAAGATATCAATCTCCACCATTCACCATTTCCTCCCGAGCTGAACGGAGCTGTTGTTGCAAACCTCATTAGCTCACTTGATACTGATCAATCTCTTAACGAGGCAGAATTCCCCACGTTCATATTCTTGCGAGGTCATTATTTCATCATGAGAAGAGGCAAGCAAGTGTCAAGAGGGTTCTTGTGCCACTGATGCTGCTAACAGTATTTTTCAAGTTGTTTGGCATTCTGGACAGGAATATGGAGCCATGGGAATGGTTCTTTTACCATTGTTGGGATGAATGCACCACAAATGTGACCCGCTCTACCAAAACTAGGCGCTTGTCGCATATGAACTTGACAGGTTGATACGGACTTGTTGTTCATTTCCCTAGATTTCCCAAATGTCTACAATAGGGAAATGAACAACAAGTCCGTATCAACCTGTCAAGTTGAGATGCGACAAGCGCCTAGTTTTGGTAGAGCGAGTCACAAATATGGAGTGCTCAAGTATTAGCAATGAAACATTTCAATGCTCCTTTTTCACTAACCATGATAATCATCAATCTCTATTGCGTCGCACAACATGATAAAGCTACATGGAAAACAAGATGAAAAACATCGTCAAAGGGTTGGTAGCCTTTGTGATATAAGATGGCATAAAAAAATGGACAGAGGTTTATTCAGATTATCTGAGGAAGGCCCATTGTGACAAGCAACATTTTTCCAAAAAACATCACTAATGATGCGCAGTATACCAAAATACATTTGAGGATGTACAAATGTGTTCCGCATTGTTGCAGATAAGGTTCAAAAGCATAGAACTGGGGACAAAGTAGCCCAAGTTCGTGACATCACTGCCTGTCCACGCCCCAAACATGATGAAATTCCCAAACCAAAACTAATGCATTGTGACGTACATGGTACATATACAGACGAAGCGAAGTCATCCCTACACTTATCATAACATACACTCTCCAAAGCTATCGAGAACCAATGAAGGGCCAGCTGAAGGGAAGAGATGTAAATTTGAAGGAAAATACCTCACCCAAATCAATGCTCAACGAATATTCATCATCATGAACTGAATAGAAAACTCTACAGTTCCCCACATGTATATACCAGCTTCTGTAGATGCAATATTGATCTATACTGTAAGCAATGCACAAATGCCCCCCACCTCCCCCATCATGTGCTCCCATGTGAGACACATTCTCTCCTATCAAAACCCTTGACATCAAGAGGCGACCCCTTATGACCGTTTTGGATCCACTCCGCCCACCCTGACTCCGCTAGAGGGGAGGTAACAAAGGCATCGGCAGCTGCAGTTTACACATCACTCACAAGAAGGAGACACCATCATCAATCTACTTTGAAAGCATTCATTTTGGAGCAAAAGCAGCCTGTTATATCATAATGTAACTGTATCATCATGCAGTCCAGCCTAAAGTTGAATTCACTCATCACTCGCTTATCTCTACAAAGCTAAATTTGTACACAAGCAACTGGTTGTTTTAAAGTTCTACAGCTCCGCTACTTAAAAACTTTAGTTTACACTTCACTCACTGGAGGGCGACACCGTCATTCCAATCTTTGGTGAAATTCTTCACCTTACATTCGGGACAGACGGCCTGAAGCCATGCGAGCATGACTCGTCGATTCTGCCGACCGCTGCGTCCAACTTGATAACGCAGGATGAGCATCCATATCAGGCCCAAAATAAGACGCTGGTTAGCGCTGTGGATGTCTTCAGCTCCTGCAATTAAGCACAAGTATTAACATATGAATCATTCAAGAACTGTCCATTAAAGTTCCTAATCATTCCCTTAAAGGAAGACATAAAGTTTATCATCCTTTCCGACATCAACAAAATATCTGTAAAAGACCAAAACTAGACCGATTCAACATGTCTGACATCTCAGTCAAGTCCGAATTCATGATCTTTCCCATCCTTGAACAAGACCCTATGGCAAAATGGGTTGTAATTTATTGATAAGACCATGTAAGGCAACATTTCAATCTACTATGCTACGAACCAACTTGAGCAGTTCTCAAGAAGCCTCCAGACAGGTCAAACACACTTCAAACCTCTCAATGACGTGAAAATGAACAGAACTTCCAAACATATTTCGTTGACATGAATGAGATCAATGACGAGATTGGGAAAGGCTCATCACACCGAATTCCGTACAAGTATTTTCAGAGTGAAGTGCCTATCCAACATATAAACAAGGCGTAGAACAAATTAACAAGTCAAAGACAACAATCAATGCTGCAAAAGGATTTTTATGACTATTCTTTAGTAGTCAACAAAGACTGGATTAACATTAGAATCACCAGATAGAGTGACTGCTTTGATATTCGGAGAGTTGATCTCAGCCGGATCAAGTCTCAAGTGATCATGAAAGGTTAACGAGTCAAGACATTTGATAATCCGTTTTTCAATAATAAGAGTATCAGACTGGGCTGAATCGGATCAACTTGGAAAGAGTTATTTGGTTCCAACTATGATGAAATGAACAAGTTTTGATTTGAGATGACTGACTGACATTGACTGATTGAGTCACTCCTGATTACATGATATAGCAACGATTCAGTTCTCTGGCCTATCTTCAATTCAATATACTCTAGTTTCACCATATAACGGTAAAATTGACACAAAGGCCGAGCCGGAATCTGAGGTCATGACAAAAGAATCGAGAAAGGAAACCCACTGTTTTCTGATGCCATACAATATCTCGCTTGAGCAAAGGTTGACCTTTCCAGAAATATCGAAATTGACATTAAGCCAAACCAGCGATTAGCAATTAGTTTCCACAGGAATAAACAAAGTCAGAAAGCTCTTTCTAAATAATAGACCACCCAGCGTCTCGGTGAGACAACATTTGTCAACGTTGCTAAAGGCCCAAGTGCACAAGGCCATGATGGTTCTTCAGACTCATGAATTCTTCATTCCACTGATTGTCGTATAATGGACTCCTACAATTGTTCTGCAATCGTTCGCCTGTAGGCCCCAAAGGCAAAGCAACCCACCACCTCCAATTCTTATAGCGCAGAGCTGGAAAGAAATATCGACCATGCCTTTTACTGACTACATAAGCAAACATAGAAGAAATTGTTTCTTCCTGCTCACCAAAGGAAGACACATGGAAAGAAGATGACGGAGTCTTCAGATTTGCGGTGACAAACTTTATTTATCTCTTATCTTTAGGAAACCGATTGCCTTGATTCTCATATAAGGTTGTCAGAATGGTAAGACATCAAAAATATGTTTTGCAGACTATACCGCATCCAAACTCCACAGCCAGGAAACGCTTCTGTCATTATCACTTCCTCTTCTTGGTATTGTGGTTTCTGATGCTGCAATGTTGATTAGCTCTTTCATATTCTTATACTGTTGAAACAGAATGGTGTCGAGATAACGACAAAGTCTACCAGAGACACGCCACATGTTTGTCATTGTCAGTTCCTTTCATGTCATCGTGGATTCCGATGCCAAGATGATCAGTACTTTTCTATTTCCGATACTGTCGAGTTGCAATGGTGGGATATCGACATTGCCAGCTCTGCTGACAGAATACATAGAGATCATGGTGTCTTCCCAATAACCACCACAAGGAAACAATTTGGTTATTGTCACCATAATTTCTTCTCATCGTTTTTTCTTATCATCATTATTACTGTTGACTAGGAATTGGATGCAAAGACAATTTATTCTTTCAGGTTTGCATTGTGTCGCATTCAGACAATGGGTGATATGAATAAAGACTAGCAAATGCTTTTACTCCGGTTTTGTACAGGAAGGCCTAGTGTAAATGTACATGGAGATTTAGATAAAAGCATTTGCTAGTCTTTATTCATATCACCCATTGTTTCAAGACACCAGCACCTTTTTACAGGCACAGTGGGTGCTACACCGTGACCAATCCTCATTTTAGCTCTAGAGGGCAGATTAACTCACTCACATAGATTAACAGCATTTCGAGACATACATCGGTGATGAAGATGGAGTGAAATGTCAATGACACATTGAGGTTCAACGTCTGCTGCCCACTCACTCACTGCCTACAATAATCATTATTGTTTGGAAAGTGCAAAAGTCACGGAATTCTCCCCCCTCCCAATTTGATCCACACCGTGTTGAAATGTCAATGATATTGAACCGTACGACATTTTCAGTAATGCGCACAAATTTCTTTTCTTTTGCGGCCATATATTTTAGTGATAATCTGTAAACACGAAAATAAAAGGCACTGAATATCTCGGCAGTATTATGAAGAACTTCTGGAACCTCATTGCAAATGAACGATGACAGCAGTTAATTCATGCTGTCATTGGATTGGATGCAAAGAATTTTGCTGCAATCCAAAGGTTTTGTCAGAGACACCAATTTTATCAGTTCCAAAACAGATCAGTTGTAATTCCAATTCCTCGATAATACAAATATATTATGGATTCAATAGGACCCCACTGATCTGACATAATGATGAAGAATTCAATGGACCAAAATCACAATGCCATGAACTACACGAGTGGGTCTAAAGTTTCCAATCAATTCTAGTGCTTGTCAATTGAAGTCGTGAACCTCTTGGACTGTTTATAAAATACAAACTAAACAGCCAATTAATTGATTAACGAACCTTAATCTACCATCTGGTTTTCAATGCCGTGATTGATGGACGTGGGTGACCTAAGTCCAGTCATGGACTGCGGCCTGGATAAAGCTTTCCAATCATGTCCTGGGCCAATACAGGATTGAGACAGAGCCAGGTCCAGATCATTGCAATCGATTTCTGATGGAACAACCACGTTTAGTTCAAAACTGCTGCAGACAAGTGATTATGGGTAGCCGGTCAAAATCAAGATCTAACTGCTTAACTAATATGAACATGGGCACCAAATATTTATTTCATCATTTGGGCACATCCAGCGTTAGATGCAAAGCATACCATAGACTTCGCTAACATGTAATTCAAACCCCTGAAACTGGGCCTTTTTTAATATAAATCTGTTCACGTTAACAACATGTACCACTAGCAGTTGACTTCACAACTGCTTGAACATGCAGTTCAATAACATTCACATTGTGATACTAAATAAACATAGAATGATTGATATTGATATCACGCCCACTCACTTCATAGACACCAACACCTTTAGCAACTTCTACATGCACTAAGCTAAAAAAACCTTGAAAAGATATAATTGGAAGGAACGACCTTGAACTTTGAAGCTGAGCTCGTTTTTATCAAGGGTAATCAATTTATGTTCATATACTTTTCCCAGGAATCATGCATGTATACCGATCTGCCCGAAATCACAGCAGCTATCAATTTAAAATTAATTTCCACCATTTCATCAACATCAATCATGAAAAGCAATACCTCATCAGGTTTTCAATCCACCGTGACGAAAGCGCTCCCATGTTGGACGCAATAAACACGAATACTTGATGACATTTCAAATTAGTTCTGCACACATGATATGATATGACATGCTTTTTATGCAGGCTTTCATCCAACTTTCATTTCAGTTTTATGACACCAAGGACTGATGAGGATATCAAATCATCGGCAATGATCTACAAACTGCATTTAGGATTCAGGATACATGTACAACACCCTTCATGCCCTTATTTTTAGGAGATTTAGGATCAGCAGTGGATTGGGGTGGGATTCTGCTAAAATTGCTTTATTCATACAGAGCCATTTTTATAACCCGTAACCAGACGTTTTTGAACTATGGGGTAATTATGCTGTCATGTCAGGAATACAATACTCCACACTGCAGTGAACACCACATCAGAGTGGCTAAATTGATTATCGTAGTACACTAATATTCTCTTAATGCGTAATAGCAAATTAGGTAATCTATCCTTCCTTGGATGGCAAAGCCAATATTATGTTCCGGATTGATTTTAATAGCCAGCTTTCTCATAATAAGATATTGTAGGAAAGCTTTCCAATGCAGTGTGAAGCATTGGTTTTGCAAGACATTTTGTCACTAGAATGAACATAATCAGCTCAACACAGGGAACCAGTGACCCACTGGATTGGGTGGGATTTTTCTTGGCCTTGCTTTCAGGACAAAATGTTTTTATGCACAATTTACAATCACCGATCAATAATCCATGATGCATTATTTCCATAAATACCTTTCTAATTTAGTATAATTTATTATCACAGACTAATATTATTGTCACGCAAGGTCAATAATGCCAAGCTGTGCCTGGAGCTCCAGTGGCAGAAAACGATCCAAATAAAAACATTTGTCATAGTATTTGCAATAGAAAATAGTACATGAACCTGTCGCCTCCCGTGCCTTATTCACTGAGGAACTGCTGTGGAATAGTGGCACCGACTTCCAGCTAGCAGTCAAGAGGTGTCTGCAATCAAACCTCAGAGTCCACACATGAGATTCTTTTCACTTTACTCTAAACCAATGTAATGCTGCGTACATCAGATGAATGTCTACCCGACTAGAGGCGATTAAACTAACAACACCCTAATGAATTAGGCTCATAAACATGATCCTGGATCAGCACGTCAGCGTCAATTTGCAAGAGGGGAACTTATTTATTGCTTGTAGCTTTACTCCCTTCAACTTCAGTTAAATGTGTTTAAAACTTTGTTGTAAACCTTTGACCTTCCTAAACCACAAAAAAATGTGTTGGCTATAAACAACCAATTTCAGAGGAAAGCATCGACTGTTTTTTTATAACTTTCTACTACTGTCTTCATGTCTATGAATGAATTTCAAACCAAAGTAGTCTTCATTAAAATTCTTGATAGTAATAGCGAACAGACTTAAAAGAAAAGAATAGATCCCAAAATCTATAGAAAATAAACTTTCCAAGCGTGACAGGCATGACATCATATACTGAACAGGATGAATTATGACTGAAGAATCATTATGAATGGCGTGAATACCATTCCGATTCATTGTGTATTACTACTAAATACTACTTGCATGACCTGCTTTTATACAATTGTGTCCATGAAGTTCTTGACAAATAAGACACCACGGCATGAAGGAATGGGACTCATGCTTGGAATTTACACTCATCCATTGGCATAACATTTATGAATGGTCTACAAGTCAACACCCAACACCACACCCTCATAGTACCCATCCTGACGAAACCAGTGATTTTCAATATACTCCCCTCTCGATATTTGTATACGAGGTAGGAGTATAGCAAACACCTGAATTCAACATGCTAACCACCCCACCCAACCCTACACCAGCCCCACCTAATTTCACATACTGGTGTATGGGTGGTGCATACCATAGGCTATATTGCTCTTCAGGAGTTTGTCTTACGTGAAAGTGACTGATAGTGATCAGGAAAGATGAAACTAGGTCTAATATTTGGCAATTCAGAAGCACTGAGAAACAAACCCAACAAGTCAATGAATGTAGAAGGACTTGTTGGGTTTTGTTCTCATGCTTCAAATATGATTATCAATGGTAACAAAATGTCCGTCCCTCACATATCAAAACCAAAAAATTGGAGGTTTTCAAAATTGCTGTCAAACAAGTGTTTTGAATTCTGTGAAATATTTGCAATAGTTATAGTACAACTACAAATTGACTGGCAACAGATGTACTATACTATTGTTTCATACATGTAGAAATGTTTGAAGCAAAATCAATCAGAATGCTTGCAGAACACAACGAACAACGCATAACAGGGCAAACTGAACAGAGCCCTCTGTTTTGTGAATTAAAATGTCACCAAATGAAACTCAGATTCAGAACAGATCAATGGGTCATCCTAAACAGCGGAGGACAACAAGGTTTAAAGTCAAGTGCGAGGTCATCGAAATAACTTTTTGATTTGCAATTAAAAACTATAAAATAAGCAGGCCAATGCATAAGATGAGAGAGCTGCTGTTTGAAATGTCCACCACCCCAGCTGGTAGCCATAGACAACAGATTGCAGAGGCCTGACTTTGGTCATTGTTCAGATTCAGAATTCTGTGTCGGAAATCTTGCAATTTTCATTAATTTCAATCATCATCAGTATCACCTGAAAAAACTAGAGAAATGTAATTGCTAGAATATCAATTAGGCCATAACGATTATGGTGCCTAGAGGAATTGAAGACCATGCAATACATGTAACGTGGCACGATATTGTATCGCCCCATCATGAGAAGATTCTGTGTTAAGAAGTGAATTTCGTCAAACACTTAGTAGTAAAACTTCACGGTCATGCATTGGCCCTTACCATGCCTACCCTCAGGGTCCATCAGCATCTGATTGAGAGTCTGTCACAATACTTACCAATATTAATGAGTTTAATCTTATCATCCTCAAGAGCCTTGAGAGCTACTGAAACATTCCCAAGTTGCTGATGCGGGTTTTTTGGCTCCTTCACGATTCGGCCCAGCGACTTCTGCTGGAGACATTCCACAAGTGCCACTAACTTCACTCCGTCACAAAGATCCAACAGAATATCCTTCACACAAAGATCTCGTGATGCTAGCTGTTCATTTACCCAATTTGTAAAAGTGTTTTTCTGAATTTCTATCCATCTATCAGCACTCCCTACACCCATGGACATGGCAGCATGACCCTGCCTGGAGAGGACCTTATCACCAACATCAACCATGTTTACAACACTCCTCGGTCTCTGATTTTACTATAAATGGTATGAAACGAACCCTTAGGTTCAAAGGATTCAACTGAACTGATCCTAGATGAGTAAGTGGTGGCTGAGCAGAGTATTTTGCACAAATCTCTACTGTTTATATCGGGTGTTGTCAAACTGGAGCGTCCACCATAATTCGCTCTCCACGAATGCAAATGCATGAAGGTAGGAAAATTATTTGACCTAGAAAATCAAACCGGTTTTGAATAGACCAATACTTGGATTACTTCGTCCCCAAAAGGGGACGAAGGGGTAGGGGGATGTCTACTGTCAGGCAGGCCAGGTGTCAACATTGTCTCTGTGGCAGCAAGGCTGTGAAATGTCTTCTCTGTGGTCACGTCGAGGTGTCTCACCCTCAGGTAGACCAGGTTGTCACCTAATTGTCACAATGATAGTCAGGCTACAGCACAATAATATCGGGAAGGTGGGAGACAGTTGCCAATAAACACAAGAATCTTTAAAACACTCCACAACACAAGACTCAATCTGCATGAAGATCGAAGACATACATCAATTATAACTGTCTTAGCAGGGTCGAGCTGTTGTGTCTGATCTACATTGCACGATTCTAGGATGAGATGGAGAATTCGATCGACCATGTTCTTATATTGAGTGTTGACTGGTTCAATAGGCCTATATCATATCCTACTTGCTGACTTTGAGCTGGTGATCTGTGAGTTAGTCTCCGGTCATGTATGATGAAACAAAATACAATTTGTAGTGTCTCCTCCTGGGTTGTGACTGTCTTCGGAGAGTATGTGACTTACAGACATAAGTTGGTCAATTTGACAAATATACAAATCTCTCCGATTTTCATGTTCAAGACCCCAGCAGCGTTTCCCCCCCCCCCCCCCGCCTGATGAGATGCAAAAGTACTTAAGTTATGACCCAATTCAGTATTAGTGTCTCATTGACAGAAGTTATTTCTGAAGAATACGCCGGTACGTCCTCCAGGCTGATATATCCGCCAAGGGACGATGTCACAACCTACTCAACACAAGCCTGAGCATAGGCTAACCACCGGTTGTGACATTGTCCCTATCAACCAGTTTGCAGCATGGTGAACAGAGAGGGCTACTTATTTAGTATGTGCATTCCGGGGGTGGGGAGCAAGATTGAATTTCATCTTGGACATCGTCAGACGGCCGGGCCATAATCACCGGTTGCGAAGTTGTCCCACTTTACGCGACAGTAGCGCTGTCTCGCGGCAAAAAATTGAACTGAAATCTTCGTCCAAAACTCTCACTTCCAATTTTTACCGCTAGGTAACATCACTGTCGCCTAAGTCACTTTCCTATATTTGAGGCCTTTTGCATGCATGCATGCATTGCCAGTGACATAAGACACAGGGTGGGGCCTTTAGCTTTATTTGCATGTACTAGTCTTGCAAAAAACCTAGACAGATCTACCATTTTTATTCATTTTCAACACTTGTCAGTCCCAAGAGTGTCCTTGATTCCATTGCTGTACTTTGCCACTCCAGAGCCAAACAAGGCTAGGGACTCGAATACAGTCCCGTTCGTCATCCTGATTGTCCTTCCTCATTGTACCAGGCGATAAGAAAAGGTCTGTCCATTGCATCTGGCGTGTAAATGGGGCATCTGAAGCTTATAATTAGAAATAAGCACTCCAAACAAATGGATTTACTAGCTCTTCTACTGTATTATAGGGGGTTGAGGGCTTCACTTCCCTCAAAGGGACGATGTCACAACCTACTCAACACCAGCTTGAGCATGGGCTAGCCACAGGTTGTGACATTGTCCCTATCAACCAGTTTGCATCATGGTGAACAGAGAGGGCTACTTATTTAGTATGTGGATTCCGGGGGTTGGGGGGAGGGGGATCAAGATTGAATTTCACCTTGGACATCGTCAGACGGCCAGGCCATAATCACCGGTTGCGAACAAGGGTTGCGAATTTGTCCCACAGTATGAAATAGTGGCGCTGTTACGCGGCAAAAAATGAAACTGAAATCTTCGTCCAAAACTCTCAGTTCCACTTTCTACCGCTAGGTTACATCACTGTCGCCTAAGTCACTTTCCTATGAATTTTAGGCCTTTTGCATGTTTGCATGCATTGCCAGTGACATAAGTCACAGGGTCGGGCCTTTAGCTGTATTTGCATGTACTAGTCTTGCAAAAAACCTAGACAGATCTACCATTTTTATTCATTTTCAACACTTGTCAGTCCCAAGAGTGTCCTTGATTCCATTGCTGTACTTGCCACACTCCAGAGCCAAACAAGGCTGGGGACTCGAATACAGTCCCGTTCGTCATTCTGATTGTCCTTCCTCTATGTACCAGGCGATAAGAAAAGGCCTGTCCATTGCGTCTGGAGTGTAAATGAGTGAGTTTACCACTGGTGAGAATTGGGGAACCGAGGAAGAGGGAAATTCGATAAACATAATCGGGATGTCTACTTTCAGTCAGACCAGGTGTCAACATTGTCTCTGTGACAGCATTGCTGTGAACTGTCTTCTCTGTGGTCACGTCGAGGTGTCTCACCCTCAGGTAGACCAGGTTGTCACCTAATTGTCACTCATTATGATTGTCAGCAGGCTACAGCACAATAATATATCGGGAAGGTTGGAGACAGTTTCCAATAAACACAAGAATCTTTCAAACACACAAGACTCAATCTGACATCAATTATAACTGTCTTCTCTGTAGCAGGATCGAGCTGTTGTGTCAGATCTACATTGCACGATTCTAAGAAGAGATGGAGAATTCGATCGACCATGTTCTTATATTGAGTGTTGACTGGTTCAATATATCATACCCTACTTGCTGACTTTGAGCTGGTGATCTGTGAGTCAGTCTCCGGTCATGTAATGATGAAACAAAATACAATTTGTAGTGTGTCTCCTCCAGGGTTGTGACTGTCTTCAGAGAGTGTGTGACTTACAGACATAAGTTGGTCAATTTGACACATACAAATCTCTCCGATTTTCATGATCAAGACCCCAGCAGCGTTGCCCCCCCCCCCCCGCCTGATGAGTTGCAAAAGTACTTAAGTTATGACCCAATTCAGTATCAGTGTCTCATTGACAGAAGTCATTTCTGAAGGACACGCCGGTACGTCCTCCAAGCTGATATATCCGTACGACACTCATCTTCTCTACTGCTGCCATCTGAGCTAAGAAATAAAACTAGGCAATAACCAAAAACTAAAAATCTCGCCCGTTTTTAGGGCGGGGGACGATTTACAGCTGGAACCCCCGAACCAACTCCCTCAGATCCGTCATTCATCAAGTCAAAGCAAGCATGAACCTGGTTTAATCTGTGGTTTATCTTATCAATAGACTATCTAGCAAGACCCTTAAATACTGTGCAAATTCTCTCGGCATTACATCCATTGTGTAAACTCCACTTACGTAGCAGTTGCGTTGCGGGTCAATTGTCTATGCTGCCACCTCTTAGTGAGGAGAATAACTAGTAGTCCCGGCAAATGTGGAAAATATTGACGCTGTTTACTTCTTCGTACATTTTGTACGCGTTGTAGTGAGTTTGCCACTGATGAGAATTTGGCAACCGAGGAAGAGGGAAATTCGATAAAAATAATCAACTAAAAACGCTTTTCTGGACAGCTTCTACCAAGCAATTAGGTAATTGTCATTTTTTTCCCACATTCATCAATCTTGCTTTTCATGTGTATTGTGTTTTTATTTACATCTACTGTATAGAAATGAATGTTTGCACTATCTCCACTTCGTTGATCGTTTTGTAAAATTTTGTTGATGACTTCATACACATCCGTTACATTATCATCTATTGCCGGATGATCAATTGTGATCGATTATCGGACACGTGATATTTTATTTTTCTCCAGTTACTGATACTCTATTACTGATGGCACGCATTCATGTTCTTATTGATAATCCACTTCTTTGAAATTGTGTAAGTTTGCTTGCTGTAACATTCCCCCTTGCCATGGATCCCTTCACACCAAGTTTGTTTTGGCTTTCTACAGCTACGTCACCTGGTCTTTTGTTCGAACTGTGTGTGCAGTTGTCTATGCTTACCCTGTCCCTTGTGCCTTTATTTGGTTTGGGGGCTGGCTGGCGCAGCTTGGCCTGCCTGCCCTTTCAATTCAGATCGCCACACAGAGTCACAGTAATGTCAGTATGATGACTGATGTCGATGACCCAACGATATATCATGTACCAGCACTTGCTAAATAAAAAAATTCTGATTGTTGGACATGATGATAATTTACTATAATTGCCATACAGCTGTCAGCTGTTCATTGTCCATGTAACTCGAGGAGAACCCTTGTCGGCACAAGTCTTTACATTAGCTGGTTAGAACATCAATAACTTACAAGTAGGCTAGGCCTACAGCACTGGGTCCTCTACCATAAGTCAAATCTTTACACAATAAAAGTGGGCTAGTAAAAACTTCTCAATCAATTAGAATTCTGGAAAATTTATTCATATCGGGAAGGGGATATCATTTTGCGAATATGACTATTTCAAATTGCCAGAAATGATTTCAAAGTCCAGTGTAGATCAAGTCTGCTCAAGTTTGCTATTACTTCTCATGCAGTATTTCAACAAATCCATGCCCCATGTACAGTGTCAACCCATACAGCTGCCTGTATTTAGTTTATCCATCTCAAGTGTTCAGATATTTATTCACATCATGCACTACAGAAAGTACAGTAAGCTTAATCAAAGTTGTCTTGAAACAGACGTCTCACTAAACTGATAACAATAGACAGAAATAATCTTTCTACTGCACATTACAATAACTTAGAGTAAATTCAATCAGTGGACAGTTAAAGCCTCTTATTCTCTAATCATTCATGATGAGGTTAAATAGGATTAACCGGATTGACAGATTTATGAACCAGCCAGCTAATGGAGGCCAAACAAGAGATCCGTACTTCGAGCTCTCCATGGCATAGCATAAAAGCGTCCTTCGCTAGCTGATCAGGATGGCAGCACAGTTTGTTCACAGGCATGTGAAAGAATAGCTCAATAGTCCCCCCTTCGTCTGACAACCCCCCCCCCCCCCCCCCCCCCCCCCAATGTCAACATACATAAAAGAATTTTTTGCTTTTTTATGAGAATAAAATGCAACCCAATGGCCATGACCAACTGTCATTAAAAGGTTATTTTTAAAATGATATATGATTTAAAATTATGCATCAATTTGCCCATAATATTCGTTTCCACACATGTAACAGCAGAAAAAATATGTATTTATCATCATTCGTGCAAACAACTGATTTTGCTATGGAAACAAAAAGCATGGGCTGTTGGTGTTAGTCAATATGGACTGGATGGCTTCATATCATTTGTTTTGCCAGTGAATATACTGGTCTACCTAGTTCTCGGTTGCTGTGGTTTCCAGCCTTCAAGGTAGCAGACTTTCATGACTCTCTGTAGATGGAGTGGCAAGACGTGTATCTGTTCAAGGCACATGCGAACACCCCAACGACAATGATTAAAAAAATTTCTTTTCAATATCCACAAGTGTTCACCCATTGAATTTATTGCAAATTTCATGATATCCATTCCATATTGAGATGTAAATTATCGTTTATGGCGCCTCTGGAACAGACAGTTTTCCCACTTGGTTGGTTCGGAAGTCCATAACTTTCTAACTTCTCTTTTGATGTCATACAGCTTACTATCCTATTTGCTCACAAGTGGAACATCAATAATGGTTTCTTATAAGGTGTCTCACATTAAATTGGTTGGGATTATGGCTGTCGTATACAAGTATGATAAATTACTCTGCAAGGAACCTTTGGTTCATAGCTGTCACAGTCCTTTGATGTCATGTGATAAACTTCAGTGAGCGGTATACATATGTAGTTAAACCTCTCTACATGGTGGCCCAGAAAACTTTTCCATCACACAATGGATACACAATAGAATTCTACTGTACTTTAGCAAGATTTCCTGTTTTCACTATTGAATTAAATGAAAATGACCAATTTTAAACCAAAACAAGTGTCCCAAATAGAGAGGGGACCTGCCAGAGGTGTCCTCTATGGGGGTTCCACTGCATCATACAATCAGTCGACTTCGTCAAAATGTATCTGTCCAGGCACCTTCTACACAACATTGTGGCTCTTTATCGGACATCACATTCTGTTCTTCCTGCCTTATTTCATGCCTGATCTGCCTGAGTGGTTCAGCCCAGCGTGAGATCTCCTATCAGAATAGATACTGAGATCTAATAGAAAATGGGTTATGGATTGTCCCTATTGGTTTGAGCTGTTCTGGTTGAATTCTTCCCTCCTGTCGCCTGGTCGGTTCTGCTTTAGCCAGTGCTGGTGACTCATCTAATAGGTCCACCTGCATACAAAACAACATTCGACTTTCTTTTTGACAGTACAGGTCCACTGGACTCCTCAGTCAACTCAGTAAGGGGACTGTTTCAGCATGTTTCATGTCAAGTCTGATCCGATATCATTATCGGGGTGTAAGCCAATGTTGCAACAGCCCTAATTGACTCAATAGTATCGTGTAAATAATTAGAGTATGTATACTTATGTGGTCTTATTCTTTGGCTTTAGATAGCAGACTTAAAGGCTTTATGACATTCTAAGCCAACTCGGCTGATTATGCCCACAAGGCCTGCGGGATCTCGCTTGACTTAAACACTTGCTTCATGGGAAGGAAGAAAGTCATGCTTGCTCCTGGGATGTTTTATTATTCATTTGTATCCTTGCAGTTGGAATTTTATTTCAAATTTTTGGATATTAGTGCTCTTCATTTGGTTTGATGCTTCTGGTAAGTTATTTCTTTAGGATTAGTAATTGTAACTATTATTTGTTGTCATCAAGACAATTTTTTTTTCAGCTCTGCTGAATCCGATGCCCGTTACCATCGAACCTGTATACTTGGTCAAAGCTACTTGTATGTTACAGCTTTGGCCAGAGTTGAGGGTTTCACTAGATAGGTCATACAGCGAGCACATTTGCCGTCGTCTTTGAGGCTGTGAATGTGAGGACAGAACTCGTTCCAACAAACATTCTGTCATGGATGACATCCTGATATCATTGCATAATGGGTCACTTTGATGAAAACTGCAACAGTTTGGGCAAGTTTTTTATCACATGATGATGTCGATGGTCCATAGGCCTTAGCTAGACCTATACAATTTCACTTTTGAATCCTCCCCCCCGCACACCCAGGCAGGTGATTGCCTCATGCAGTGTCAGTGTTTTGATTTGGGGGAGGGGGGAACAAATACTTTTGAATTCTTTCGTTTATGTTGGGTTCATCGTGAGTGTCAGCATGTTGATTCGGGGACAAGAGGCTTTTGAATGATGTTTCTGAGTGATATTATTGAGTTGACTGGGAGCAGTGCACTTGGCAAATATTAGTTCGTAACAATTCTAATAAAAATTGAAACTGAACAAAAATCGAGCTGTTAAAAGTATTTAAAAACTTTTTTTGTAAAGCATGTGTACCTAGCTTTCATATCAATGACTACGGATATTTCCTACGCAAAAGAAAATGTGCCTACATATAATAATGCTATGTCAATATATTTACAGAGGAGTCACTTATCTAGGGATCAGTGTCTATGATATATTGGAAGTTTGTATCTAGGCCTACTGTGATGATTGAAAGAAAACCTGAATCGTCAAAAGATTTCAATAGACGCGGAGAAAGTAACTGTTGGTTAGGTTTCATTCATTTCGTCATGCATAGGTAGCGGGTCTAATTGTCATTTTGTATAAATATTGTGTCAATATTAGGTATAATTTACCGATAGGTATTAATAGGAGATTTATTCTCTCCTTGGAGCGAATGTTCTGTTTGGGCAGATCATTCAGGCCAGGTAATTTTATTGCCACAGCTATAAACATGACATGACTGTAAAATACGTCAAAGTACATTGTAACTGATATCTGAAAGTGAATCATAAAATTTTCAGTAATACCAAGTTTAGATTAGAGATAGGCCTGCGTGTGCATGTGCTAATGTATTCAATCAGTACATTTATCACCAAGTTGGAGCGTGCATTAAAATCACGTTCAAATTATGAAACTGCCTGAAGCACTCACTATAGGAAGGATTTCATTAATTTTGATAAGGTGCATCTCTATAAAAGCTGACAAATAACACTATTCATGCACGCAGGTCAAGAGCTATGCGCAATATTGAACAAATTACCCCCCATAGATCAGAGTGAAAGGTACCCCTCGAGACCTGTGCTTCTTTTCAAAACATGTCCTTTTCTCAAACTGCATCGTCGCCCTGGACAGCTACGAAAGGCAACCATATAATTAGCTTAGATAGAATTTGGAGGCGTGGAGATATCTGTCCGTGATTTCAATACCGAAATCATTCCAGAACGGCGGTATACTTTGTCGGACTTTATTTACTCAAATTTACAACACCTCTTGACGAATCTATGCCAATGTTCGGAATTTCGATCTGGCTATTAAAATTTTTGTTTTGTGAATGGATAATTGGTCTGATCACTGAAATATGTTAGATTTCAATTTGTATCGGTTCAGCTAGGCCCGCCTGGGCTAGGGCACAGGTGATGAGATTTCAAAATTTCTGCCTGGGCAGGAATCATGAAAGCGTATTGTTAAAACAGATTCTTGGACTTAAAGGAGGTGTATCTCGCCGATGTTCCATAAGTTTTTCATGAATTGATTTTGATAATTCGTTTCTAATCAATCATCTGATGACGGTGCTGTCAGTCATAAAGGTTCTTGAGAATGAAGTAGGTATAGTTTAGAAAGTCAAGGTTCAGCTCTTGCTTTCTGAATGATTATGAGGGTAGTTTACTTGTCATAAAAGCGAGATTAGAAATGATCGACTGACGGCTCCACGTTAAGGTACTTTGATATGCCACCAAGCCATCTGTCATATGATTTTGTCATAGAATCTCATCTATCACTTCATCCTGTCATGTCAAGAATGGAGTTCAAAACTGTTTTCTTCAGGTATCAGTCTTCCTGGTCAGTTGGGAACATGTCTAAATTTCTGTCGGATTATCGGACTTTAGGTGGGTGGTTGTGCTTCACATCGCTCTTCTTCTTTCCGTTTGCCTGGTACATTCTAGCTTTCAAAGCTTTCAAATGTTACAAAGCTTTCTCTGTATTCTGGTGATCTATTTTCCGGCTTTTAATTGTTGTGTTTCCATTGTAGCATGAATAATGCAAAAAAATTCAAATTGTTGCTAAATCTTCACCACTTTCTCTTCATATGTTTGTTTTGCATGATGGACAGCCTGGGGTTTGTTTCTCATTCTCGGCTAAGAAAACATAAACTCATCACAGCCCTGTTGTTACAGTTCTGTTGGATGTCTCATATTGTCTGGATGGTTGAAACATTCTTTTTTTTGTGTGAATGAGCATCTTATTGGAAGGTGAAGGTGGTTTTGAATATAACATATCAAAGCATGAAAGAGCCCCACTGCCGATGAGCTGGCTTTTCAGAATTGTCTTCTACTTGCTCGGACATTTTTTGCTCAAATTGTGTCAATTCTGTCTGTAAATGGGTCAGGGTGTATTGGACTTGCGTGAACTATGGCAAGTGGCCAATAACTGCTCCAGTACCAACTACTTGTAAATCACTCGTCCCTACTGACATTTGATACAGCATACTAAAAAGCTTGCATAAAATACGGCATCAAAATGGCTGTTGCTTTGACAGTGCTTGTTCATCCAGTAACAAGTGACAACATTTTTTGTCAAAATGCACCCTCTCTTATTTATGTTCCTCATATTTCTTGCATGAATACATTCAGGTAATGAAAAATTGATAATCTTCATGATTTAGTATTTGTTCATGGCAGTAACTTATTGCCTTTGTGAAATTGATTGTCAACGTTAATTTGGGTAATAGAGCCAGACATGCCAGATGTGGTAGGACGCATTTGCTTTAGCGCTTGGTTGATGTGATGTAGCACTACACTGATGATGTGACCGAGATGATCAGTTGTCCAGAGTCACACTCACTCTACTCTGCCTCTTGAGCTATTGCCTTCGTCTGCCTCAAAACAGCCTCTAACCTTCCCCCCTCTCAGCCTCTGGTCTTACCCCAATATTTTCTAACCAAAGCATTTCCTATATTTTCAGAATGGAAGAAGGGAACCTCTCAGACGCCGACACAGATGAGCTCCTTGGATTAAGCGGAATCGAACCTTTTGCAAGTGGTGCGAGTGTCTACCTGACCCCATCCAAGTCCCCTCCAGGGTCACCTAGCGACCTCCTGGCAAGTAGCCCGAAGCGGCGACCAGCTGTAAACACTGCATCAAGCCGGTCTCCTGCTAATGTGAAAGTCTCCCCCGGTCGTGGGGCATCTGGACACTCTTCCCCATCAAGATCAGCGAATAGTTCCAAGTCCCCGAAACGTGCCGTGAAAAAATTTGTGGACTCGCCAGGGAAACTTAAGATTGGTGATTTGAAAGGGAATGATGAGGGGATAAGACTAATTTCGAGCCAGGAGCGATTGGTGCAGGTGCGTCGTTACCTTGCGAATCAGGATATAGTTCAGGAGGGTCTGAAAGTAGACTCGCAAAATAAGGAAAATCTATCAAATTCTGTTGGTGTGGTCAATAACGCTTTTACAAAAATAAACAGTGCTCCGGCGTCAGGTGTGAAATCGTCACAAGAAATTGGTGGCATTGGTGGCAAGTCTTTGCCAAGTTCTCCGTATAAAGTTCAAAACGTGGTTGTGACCCGCCATCATAAGCTGCAGGCGCCGCCTAGTGGGATAAGCTGGTCTGATCCTGACGCACCTGTGAGTCGACCGCCGGCAAAACCAGTGGACCCTATATTTACCTACAAGAGGAAGTTGTTTCAAGAGGATGCTAACGGCG
This sequence comes from Lineus longissimus, assembly GCF_910592395.1. NCBI lineage: Eukaryota > Metazoa > Nemertea > Pilidiophora > Heteronemertea > Lineidae > Lineus > Lineus longissimus. The sequence goes on from NC_088317.1 coordinate 2,639,007, forward strand.
AAGCAAATGAGAAGTTGAAAAATAAAGCTGTTTCAGAAAAGAACAAAAAAGGTCAGGCTGTGAAGGATAAGTCCAATAAAAGAAAAACACCAAATAAATCATCCCCGAAGGAATGTGTTGTGCATTCAGGGTCTCCAACGCAGCAGACACATTCGGCTAGTAAATATAGAGTGTCTCCTCGTTCAGGGGAAGGTGACGCTACTGCTAAGTCACCAGGAAAGCAACAGCGGGCTTCGAGATCGTTGGATAATTCGCCAGATAAGAGGCCTTCTTCGATCATGAAAGGAGGTGGGTCAGTTTCTCCAGGCCGGCGCCCCGGGCCTGTGACTTTCCGCCAAAGTCCTAACGGTAGTAACTCTTCTCCAAAGTCTGTGTCGCCACCGAAATATGTGAAATCGTCACCGGACAGAGTTTCAAATTTGCCGAGGCATAAATATACGGAACAATCTAGTGCTTATTCAAAAACAGGACACGTTTCAGCAGAACCCAAGTCGCAATCAGGGATGCAGCATTCACCAGAAAAGTATGAGCAAAGTTTTGAGAACACTCCGGCCACCTCTGGTTACTACTCGGGGAAGTCTGCATTCACCCAAGAAGGATATTCAAATCCTCTGGATGATTTCTTGCAGCAGTATCCCCTGTCCCCTCTGCGGGGAGATACGGACATGTCGCTACCGGGCTCGTTACCAGATTCGCCTGGGATGAAAGCTGCTGCTGAGACGGTACCAACTGCTGAGGACTATGACGATATGCCAAGGGAGGTAGGTAGTCAAAAGTTCTGAATATCAAGAGATAGTGAGAAAAGCTATGGGGAACAGAGGCAGATTTGCGTTACACTGCCACGCTTTTCGGGACCAACAATGCAAAAGTTTGACCAGTCGAAGGCAAAGTTTCAAACTTCCTAAAAACTGTCCTCGTGTTTTCAGGTATACGCTGATGTGACAAGTTTTGATATCGAGGAGATGGAGGGGGCTAGGGACAGTCTGCGCACCATGCTGAAATTATCAACAAAGAAATCAGAAACACACTTAAATTTAGGTAAGATATTGCTGTTGTCTTAATATGTCCATGATATCTGGGAATATCTGGCATTACAAGTCTAGGCAGCACAAGACTGGCATAAACACACAAAGGCCTAGTCTTAATATTTTTCGTATATGTTTCAATCAATCTTGAAATATGGGCCCCTAAGCAAATTTCAATATTGTCGCTGTTAACAAAATGGTTGATAAAATGTTTGCCGAGTACACAGTGCCTTTGCTATGAATGTGTACCATACACTCCAGTTTGAAAATATGTGTATTTGGTTTTCCAATTTATTCTGTTAATAGTCACTCCGTGGTGAACTAATGTGTTCTTGCTGTTTGGGGCATGCTGCCGGTTTGATACATCTCGTCTTCAGTGTGAAAAATTGGCTGAAGACGAAATTCTAAACCATATCAGTCTGTGTCAGAGATGTTGAGTGGTACAACCTCCACGGATTTTAGCCACGAGGCTTTGCTGCAATATTTACACCAGACCAGTGGTCATAAATAAACGGCAAACCAACTGCTATGAAATGATTTTAAGGCCGGGATTTATTTATTTTCCGTGTTTTAATTCGCTGATTAATGGTAATCCGTTATTAGGCCAGTTATTTAAACAGTTTTATGCTCCCATATACCACTTCATGTTTGGGTTTTACAGTAAAGAAATAAATGTTTTAAATAAAATCACCTCGCATGGCGCAATTCTTCTTCTATTATAATCTGTTACTTTTATATTCTTGATTTATTAATGTAAGTAAGATTTACGGATTATTTCTGTCAGAATGTCTCGAGTGCTTTTCATGTTCAGCCCATACTTGCCAAAGACAGACATAACTGCTTGATGTCCATAATGTTCTTTGCTGACTTGGCTTGTATTGGGGACAAAGGTAGTGAAAGTATATGCTGGGCTCCCGTGGAGTAGGCCTACCCATCCTGACTTGTAAAGCAGAGACATAAAACCTGATGCATTATCTTCTGGACAATTTCAGGAGGCAATAACGTACACGACGAAAGTATTTCGTCGTTCAGAAGTTACCCTGAGGAGGGGTACCATGATGAGATCGTAACGCAGCAAAATGATTCATTTGAAGAGGTTGCAACTAAAGCACTTATGGGGTAGGTATATCCATGATTATGAAAGCTTTGTGATACAGGGTATCAGTTTACACAACAGCAGTGTTGAAATTAATATTCAGTAAGTATTTATGCAATTGGAACTTTTCAAATTCAACTACAAATCTCTTTTCCTATGCAGAAGCCAGAATGAAATAGACTACAACCAGGCACTCCAACTCACATCACAACTTCTGGGTCGAGAGAAAGACGTGCCAGCCTCAGCGCTGGAGATGGAGAACCAAGTCCTCCTCGATAATATGGAGCGCGAAAAGTTCCGACGGCAACACTGCGAGAAGCAGATTGGGAATCTTCAGTCACGGCTGTTGGAAACTCAAGAACAGCTAGCAGTTGCCACCTCCACTGAGAAGAAGAAGGATATCATGATTGAACAACTTGACAAGGTTGGCATTCTGTAAACTGTATTTTGACTTTAACTTTTTTATCATGATCTAAGAGCCTCTATACTTGATTGTCAATGTCTGGCACGCTAGAAATCCCACAAAGCCATTTATCATTATTATCATAATGCAGAAGAAGACATTTGGCCACGAAGATCCTTTTTGAAACTTGTACCGTCTTTCTTTTAGACTCTCTCGCGTGTTGTGGAAGGATGGAAGAAGCGAGAGGCTGAGAAGAAGGAATACATTGAAGTGCTGAAGGGAGAGAAGGAAGAGTTGGAATCAAGATATCACAGCCAGAAAGATGTGAGTGACGTCAAGGTTCCCCCGTCACAAATGGATGCTACCCCCAATGCTGGATGCCCTCTTTGCTTTCATCCTTGAAAACCGACAGAGATTGTCTTTATCATGTTGCTACTGAAACACTTGCTTGACTGGCGAGTAAGATCACTGGATGTTTATTGGGCTTATTGCTGCGTGGCACAATATTGAAGATTGTCTGAGATCTGGGTAACCCGTGATTGTGACATCACGAGTGTGAGCCGCTATTACACAATGAGACAGAATGAAATTTTGTTGGTGGGGCCGACTTATTTTGTCTTTTTCTGTTTCACTTCAGATGCTTGAGAAATTTGATGAACGGTTACAAAAGGCTTCTAAGGATTTAGAATCTGAACAGAGGAGGGTTGCTGAACTCGAGGAGAGCAAGCTGGTTAAGGTATAGCAGACCCTCGTGTGGTTCCAACCTGTTGTGTGTCCTTTATCCTCTTGTGTGTTCTCTCTGTAATGCAGATGTCAGTTTAAACCCGGTCTAGAAAACATATTGGTTGAACTTTAAGACATTTCCCTTTTCAAACTGTGCTGCTCTCTACCAATGTATTTGTCATTTTCTAACATTTCTTCTTATTCAAATCCAATATCTGTTGACCTCCCACTCTGTGGTGAGCATGTTAAAATCATCAGGATAGTGTGAAGACAACTTGCAAACCTTCATGCATGCACTTCATTCCTTCATTTAGGATCCTGGTATAAGGGACTGCACTGTTCAACCACCCCACTTGGCATCATTCAAATTCACTTCCCTGCAGTTGTTGATCTATGTAACTAACACCTTTCACCCTTTCACTGCCTTTTCATCACATATTCACTCCCATTTCCCTGTATAGACTTATCCAGGTAATGCATTAGAGGAGGTCATGATGTAAAGAATATCACGTCTAATTAGTGGTAGTTGTCACAACAAGTTGGTGACGAAACCTTTTACATTACAGTATCAACAAAACGATTTAGGCCAGCTCAAGTCCAAGTTTTTCTGTGTAAATTCGTATGTTCTTTGACGAGAGAACTTGGTCAGCACGAGACTTTACTTATGACCATATATTTATATATACATACACATGTACCATTTGCTAGCTTTTACCTCACTGCTTCATAATCTTGTCACCATTGCTGCTGCGTCACCTTTCCCAAAGTCTTCATACTATAATGGTGTTTTTAGCTTGAACAGCATGAGGAGGAGCGCCAGCAGTGGGCCGAGGCCATCGACAAGGAACGGTCGCAGAGGGAACAGGTGGAGGACGACCACGATCGAACGAAGGAGGGGTTAGAACATGTCCAAGGGCAGTTGGATAATCTTCAAGAGACGTTGAATCAGGAGCGTAGTGACTGGTCAGAAACCGAGAGAAACTTGAGAAAAAAGTTGGCCGACTTGGAGGTGACATACAAGAGGGACATGGAAAATGAAAAGGTAATTGATCTTGTAAAATGTAATTGGTGTCAGTGTACATGATATAATCATCATCATCATCATCATCATTATTTGGTAACTATGGTGACTATGGTGGACAGTGATTGGACACCCTATCAATTGGCCAATGCTAACAGTCCCTTCCTTTTCTTCAGAGACAGGTTGAAGACCAGACGCAACTTGCCCAGGAGACACGAGAGCAACTGAACACGACCAACATCGACCTCCACAAGACGAGGCTCGACCTTGAGACAGCGCTGCGGGAGAGAGACAGCCTGAAGATGGAGATGAGTCTGCTTGAAGCCAGGATGGAGAGCAGCAAGAGGCAGTTGGAGGCTGATCTCACCTCTGAGTTTGAAAAAGCTGTAAGTTTTAGACTTCAACTTTGAATGAGACGTAAAACTGAGGTTCCTTGTGTCTAGTGCCGTGCCAAGGAAAGCAGATCTGTTTAAGATGCATCAGCATAGACAGTGGTATCTAAAATATACAATGGTTGCATTTAAACTGATGACACCTGGTTTTTGCTTTGCAGCTGTCTGAGAAAATGAATGAAGCACATGACAGGCTCGTGAGCACCGAGACGGACCTCCGTGAAAGTCATCGCAAACAGATTCAGGAGTTGAATCAGAGCCATAGGGAGGACATGGAGGAGCAGATGGACACCATGACGGAGGACTTCAAGAAGAAAGAGACGTATCTCAAGGAGCAGTCAAAGACTTACGAAGAAAGGTACCATAAGCATCGAATTTGTAGTCGCCAGGCTCTCAAAAGTAACAAGCTACAGACAGAATGTTGTGTTCATGAATGAAAGAGAAGGATCAAGTGAATATTCAAGAAAGTGACGTATGAATTTCTGTTTTTCAGGCTCGAGGAGGCCCAGGAAGAGATCAGAGAGCTGAAGGCTAATAAGCACAAAATGGAGCTACAGAGGTGAGACTGTGATTGAATTGAATTGTGATTTCTTCAGAAAGAATTTGTTTTTGTTGGGTTTTGAATTGGAATTTGGAGACCTACTGTAAGTATGAGTGCTTCTTGAATTAGTAGCCTGTTTCAAAATGGTTCAATAGCAACCATTTTGAATCCATACCTCTTCATTGCAGTAATTTGTGACCTACATCTTTGTTTTAGGGAGAGGGAGGACTATCATGACCGTTACGCCTCAGGGGAGAGAAAGTGGGCTTGAGTTTTCTTTCTAGATCTTTTAGTAACCCTAGCGAACCATTCTAGTACTATCGAAAATGGCTTCAAAGTTGAGAATTTAACTGAAATTGCATTGGACATTGTTGATAATTGCAGAGTGAACGATATCCTTGTACGTACAGTACTGGAATGGTCAGCCATTTATAACTTGTAGAAAAACTTCTACCACATTTCCCCTAATCTGGTTGAAAATATCTTCAGCAGTTCCTATTCTTACTGTCCCAGAGTTTTTTTCCAGTTGTAGGTTACTGTACATGCAGTAGTGTATTATTGTATATGCAGTAGTGTATTACTGTACATGCAGTAGTGTAATTCCCATTTAAACTATAATAACTGCAGACTGCTTCTTCATCATGTTGAGAAATATATCACCGTAGTTAGCAACACTTGAGTAACTAAATGCCTGTAGATGATAGACCAGTGATTTCCTAGTAATAACATGAAAGAAATTAACTTGCTATTGCGATTAAACTTATTCTGTACTGAAAAAAACCACCATACCTTTAGCATTTCACTTCCATCCAAGGAATGTAAGCACATTCCTCTTCTGGCATGGTTATATGAAGTTTTGAATGGATTAAAACTAGGTGACTTTATATCAATATTCATTTGAAGTAGGTGTCATGAATATAAAGAGGCAATTGAAGAAATAAGAAGAATATGACCTAACCATATGGTCAAAATATTTGCGGAGTATGTCATCTTGTTCCTGGATTTCAAGCGATGTGTTTAATGACCTTGATTTGACCTTTCAGGATCGAGATGGCCAATCGTATGCAGAGTATGATGCAGACTCATTGTACCGAAGCGTTGACGTTGTTAAACGATCCAAGTCACTCGCCGAAAAAATCGTACCAGGTAAGTGGTCAGTCATGTACGATTGTTGTACCTATATTTGGTTGTTGGTATTGTTCAGAGTGTAAGAGTACAGTGACTAAGTTCCCCTTGTGAAAGCAGAATGTAGTCAGTTGTCATTGTCACTGTTTGTTGTCCTTTAGTTTAAATGTTAGTCTGGATCTTGCATGTGTAACAGAGCAGTTGGTGATCAGATGCAGTGTGCCTCATTTCATTTTGTTCCTGGTGTATTGAACTTTATTTGCCTCATGTCTGTGCTCTGTTTTAGCATGATTCCGTGTTGTCCCATATTCCTTCCTTGGCCAACGAGACCAAATCGTCACCTGGTGCTGGGGCTGACCAACACCCAAATGGTATCTCGGATGAAGGTGGGAAAGTCTCAACCAAGCTCCCATTAGATGGCGCTGTAGTAGTTACAAGACCTAATCGTGTGCACCGTAAGCTTAGCTTTCCGTAGAACTTTTCCTTTAGAAACCTGACCTACTTTTTTATAGTTGAAATGTACATGGTAATTTTCTTTTGAAACCTTTACTGATGGACCTTCCTTAGAGTGTGAATGTATAGAAAATAGAGTAGAAAAATTTAGATCTTTATAATTTTTATCCAATTTTGTGTCTTTAACAGTAGATCCTAGACATTTTATCATTTTGTAAGAAGCATTTTCTGTAGCTTAGACTCACACTAATGCTTTAGTTATGCTATTGAGTTTATACATCAAGTTTATTCTGGTTTATTTGTTAGTAAATCAGAAGTCGACTGAAAAGCAAATAGCTCAGTTTTGACTTTCATGTCAAGAGATTTGTTATACTTAATGTGGTTGACCTATAAATTTGAATGACCTATTCTAATCCTTTGCCAAAAAATAAGTCTAACTTGGTTATTTGTTATGTGACACTTAAGGATTTGTTCCGTCTGAATTCCAGATGACGACGGTGCTATATCAGATGTCTTGAGTACAGAAGGGGACAGTGCCATGCCGACGTACACAACTTCACAGCTAATAGGTGGCGTTCAAAGCACATACATCCCACCAATAAGTTTGGCCCATCTACCTCAGCAACCTATCAGCGATGTAACATGTTTGGATTCAAATCGCTCGTCCAATTTTGGCTCTGCCAGCCAAGTGACATCACATTATCCATATGGTTCTGCATCTTACCAAGCTCATCTGCCCGTCTCCTCGTACCAGCCATCATATACGTATTCATCCAATTATGAGCCAAACGGTCAACCTCATGCTGTGCCTTATGGGAATGGACCAATCAGAAGTGCCTTTACAATGACACAGCCTCCACATCAGCCAATTAGGAACAACTATACACATCCAGCAGCAAACATTTACTCAAACGCACCAATAGGAAGCAGCTATACCAGCCAACCAATCAACAGCTATCATAATCCACAAATGAATACGAGCTACACAAATCCACCAATCGGCAGCCAAATAAACCACCCAATGAAAACTCATTACCTACCTGGGCAACCTTACAGCACCCAATCAAATTACAACACGTCATCGCAGCGCCCTCCAGTGTTGATGGAAGATGTTACGAAAGCAGATTACAGCCATCTTTATAATGGCAACGGAATTGCCTCAGAGCCGTCTGCTCCAAGCTTGTCCTCAGGATATTCCAGTATGGCCAATCACTCCAGTCGCTTTGGCGATCCGATGAGGAATGGTGAATCTCAGCTGGATTCTGGCAAGGATGAATCCAGTGAGTGCTTGTTTCTTGGTTTTGTCATGAGATAGTGGCTTATTGAATCAGCTAGGGGCGCAGTCATTTGTGTCTCTTTCAGGGCTCATGAGGAGGTAGTTTTAAACCAGAATAACAACAAATTAGATGAAATGACCACAACGAAACTGATCACATTTGATAACTGATAACTAGTCATAGAGTGACTTTGAAGAGTGGGGTAACTCTGACCACGGAATATTTCTCATCACAACAATGTTTTGTGGGGTGTGTTCAAAGTTACCCCACTGTCCGAAGTCACCCCATTCGACGGTAATTGAAATATCATAACGTCTGTTCCTCTTCAGCTGACATGGTTAGCCTGCTAAATGGTTCCACAGCGACCCACAACGATACATGCGTTAGCGACATCTCGACGCGTATGGAACAACACAACCAGCGGCAGCAAGAACTTGAACACTATGTGCGTATGTTGTTAGGGAAAGAGCCGGGAATCCCTGCTAATAATGGAGACACGAAAAATATGGTGAGTGTTAGATTACCGAAGGAAGGTAAATCTTCATCATTCATCAAGAAACTGGGTATCAGTGTCTCTGGCGGGCTAGAAACCTCAATGCATTCACGACTATTCCATCTCTCTCTCATCTCCAGGTGGCGCACAGCCCTCCACAAAAGCTTGAACCAGACTCAAAGCAGACAAGTAACCCTCGACCTGGCAGTGGGCAAGAGGACAGTAGATTGGTGTCGACCGCTCATGCCCCCAAGTATGGCTCCGTGATGGGTCTCGCTAGGGAGAAACTACACATGAAGAAGAAGGGCCAAGAGGACCAAGTATGTTTGTTTGAAAATGTTTTAGTAAATGATTAGATATCAAAAGGCCTACTCCATTCATTCAGATATTTGAAAATTGAAGTTGAATTTTAAAATTACCGATACTTTAAATTCATGTTCCAAGTTTTGGTGACTTTGTATGCATAACTGCAGTTAGAATTCATTAAAAAAACATTTTTTTGTCTCACACTATCATAATTTGCTTTTTCAGCCTGCTGAGCGTAAATCTTCTGTGAGGAAATCAAGAGATGGACCGATTGGAAAATCAACGACAGCCAAACCTTGGCGGTAGTTTGGATTACGTATAATCAAAGAATACTGTGCTGAATTTGGCCAGCAATGGACTTTTATGGCAGCAAATTTTATATAAATACATACATGAAACAACTTTGGATGCTGTGCATTTTAAGGCCTACAGACTTGTTGAAATGGTTGCGTCCTTTACGAGTCTTTTTGCAAAAGCTTTCGTTTTTCGAATTTTCGTGTTTTATTGCAAGAAGAGGAGGCAGCCTAGGCGATTTGATAGGCATGGCATTTCAGCAAGATTGTGGTGCAGCACGAAGAGATTTTTGATACCTTCTCTAATCAAATGAATATTATTGGGCAAAGATATAGAATGATTTAAAATAGTTTGCCGTGTACCGTCCACATCATCATGAGGATCATTAGAAGTATTCTAATTAATGGACCTTTCATTGGTTCAGGAAACAAGCTGTAAATATTTGAATTACATTTCAACATTCCGTTCTTTCATTGTATATTTTTCCTTGTATAAATCCACAGGGCAAAGTAGGCACTGGCCTGTTTCAGATTCATCTCTGGAGGTTGGTTTTGAAGGGACAATAGACTTGTATAAGCTTTCAGTAGTACATTGTGTTAATGCTAAAGATGTAGTGTAGTATAATATAAAAATGAGATTTAGTTGGAACCCTGGAAATCTTCATAGAAGTTCTCAGCAGCAGGCTTCAAGTATTCATGGCCTTCCCCTATAGGTTTCTTTCCGTTTGCTCTGAGATGGGTCAGAATTCTCTACAACGTCGCATCCAGTGCTGGCTACTGGACTCCGAGAATGTAGACTTCTTTTATTTGAGATTTATTTGTTTTATTGAATGTCAGTTGATTGTGATTAGATAATTTGTGTAAGATATGACATCTTAGTTGTTACAGACTCCCTATTCTACTGAATATACATTCATCTATTATTGTGGTAAGCCAGACTTCGTTATTTATTGGTTCCTTCATGTCCTTCTGCATTCACCCTTCCCGGGAGGAACCGTTCTAAAAAGACTTGCACCATCAGGAGTTGAGAATATGTGTGCCACAGATCGGTATGAACTAGCCTAGTCTACTATTAAGGACTTGGACCAGACTTGGTTATGCATCTGTTCCTTGATGTCCTGCATTCACTCTTCCCGGGACCAACAACTTGCATCATCAGGACAGGAGTATATTTATATGTGCCAGGAAGGAAGTCTCTTCGGAAGAACTACTATCGCCAGTGCATCGTCGCATAATTCATAAGTAGTTGGCAATTGAGGGATTATGAAGTGCACATGTACCTCCCTGTCAAAAACTTTACAGGCCTCTCCACTGATGTCTCATTTGAAGGACTAAAATCACAGGAATATGGTCTTCAAAGATTTTGACCAGGCAGAAATCGCCACAAAAAGCCAATAAACATATCAAGTTGGTAAACATTCATCATAATTTGACTTTATTTTCAAACCAAACCACTGTTGAACAGTGTGTACAGTTTAATCGCCACCAGTGTAATACATTACAAAGCAAAAGCTTTAAATTTCTGCAGTGTACACCCTTTAAAGGAGGACTACATACAGGAGCTTTGGGCCAAACTACTGATCACAAGGGTATTATTTTATCCCACTAATACATGTATGTACATCTGCAGTTTTGGTTTGGAGATCAAATCTTTCCATGCACAGAAGCATGAATAGCACCGATGTACTCATGGACATGTTTAGACTTCCTTTCACCAAAAACGGCACTGCATGCAAAAACACCTAAAATGCCTGGAGAAAGTTGTCAGTATTTAAGTTCAAATGGCTTGGTCATGGTCATGCTTGGTCCAATCCTGGCAAAGCAAGTTTTTTTAGATACTTTGGACTTCAAAGTTTCTGATAGAATATCACATTTTCTTAAGATTAGCACTTTCTGCGTAAAAATCACCAGAAATCAAAGTGCCAGTTTTTCTTGAAACAGACTTATATAACACCAAGAGCTCGTGCTCGACTGGTCCAAGTATCCCTTCCCAAGTAATTTCCACCAACGATCCGTTTACCAGTGAACGCCTTCCTTCCATGCATCACACGCCAGTTGTCCAGAAAAATCACTGAACCCGGCCACAATTTCTCATAATGCACGTTTGTGTCATCCTCAACAATATCGGATAGCGCCTTGACGGAATGATAGAATTTCATTATCTGGTCGTGAGGGATTGTGTTGACGGTCAATCGATCATAGTTATTGTATCTGAAAAGAAGAACAATTTGCGCATGTCAAGCCAAAGAAAATCAGTCAAGACGGCACCTGCGTGACAAAATACTTCCAATCCTAACTTCATTCCTCAGTTCATCAAAGTGCAAACCTTCATGAATGCACTTCATCAGCACCAAGACTAGTCCCCCCATCCAAGGACGCTTCTTTGATGATGTCACTGATCTAATAATTTAATTTTTTGGGGGCTGAGTTCAAGTTGGCCGAGCCATGACAAAGCCCCAACAAACTTTAATAAAACTCCAACTTCAACCAACCTGCACTGCTCAATCTCTTTTGTTAGTGGATGGTGTTGAATGATGGTCGCTAAACTTTGCGAGTGCTGCCCGTGGCTTGGTTCAATGTAGTCATGACGGACGTACGTGTTGGCTAACACATCATAGGCCTCTGGGTTGGACTCCTTGAGTTTTGTTGCACAGTAGAAGGCGTCTTCCATCAATGTTTCACCTCCTTTACCATCATGGTAAAGACAATGGAAAACTTGGATGCTGAAAACAATGTAGTTCTTCTTGTGATTTCTGTGATAAATGCAGCTTCAGGAACGACAACATGAAACCTATTCTGTGATGGCATGACTGGGGCAGTGTAGAAGTGTGCACTGAAGTTCATGGACACAAATGAATGAAAAGCGCTTTGAGACAGTACAATTGCACAGTGGTATAAAGAGTCCTACAAGAACTTACAATTAATGATGATGATGTTCAATGGTGATGCTACATAACCTACCCCGCAGTGTGTTGATAGTAAGTCATGTCTGTGTGAGCCCCTAAGGCGATGTTCGTGTATGCCGTATCAGCTCTTGAACCATCGGCCTCAAAACTCCACGTTTTGCCAAACAATGTGTCCTGAATGGGACCGACTCGCTCAGAAACTTTCTGGGTGTGTTCAAGGTCGGCTGGCACCTACAAAGAGGCATTGGGGGACTATTTCATGCATTCATGTCATTACATGCAGTGTGTCTGTCATTAAAAACACATACTGGCATCCCTTTTCGCGGCCCAAGACAATTTTAGGTCATGATGTTACAATTTAAAACAACAATCATCATCTGCCACTCACCTCATCCACAAAAGCAAATCCATACATTGCTAAATTTTTCAAGAAAATCTTCATACTTTCTTCTTCATTCATAAAGTCATTGTATTTGACTCTCTCGATCTTCAAGCTACTGTAGCTTTCCCCGTTCCAAAGGATCTTCTTGACTTTCGAGACGAGGGAGCGCTTGGGATCATTCTCAAAGAGCCACGGAAGTGAATAGGAAGAGTTATGACCATCAGGCCCTAGAAATAAACACAGTATGGTTATGTGTGAAGTTTCAAAACTGTCATCAAGAACAGAACTAAGGTAGAGACAAGTTGTACATGTATTGGCATTGGAAAAATCCTTATTTTGCAGTGGTCAATGTAAAGCCAAAAGAGTCATGTCATGGTCGTCTGAGTACCACTGATCGCCAAAGACTCCAACATTCTGGAAATGACTGTAACACTTGAGTACTCCTCCCCAAGTGTGAATGAATGGTATCTGCATGTGAAAACATGTGAGCATTACACCTGGCGAGTATAAAGAATAAGTAACACAATTATAAAACTTTGAATGGGATGAACATCTTACAAACGACATTTAGACTCTCTCCTTCAATAAGGAACTTGGCTGGTGAAATATTTGGATTGATGTCTTGAAACCGAACATTCTTCTGCAATGTCTTGGCATTCCAGCAGGATGGGCATCGGCAATGGTCGCGAAGCCAGAAGAAATTGAGCATGGTTGACTCTCCTTCATGGGCCAACTCAAGGTGATTGGAATGTCGAGAAATCACTGGAAATTAAAAAAGAGTCCTGTGATGACAATAAACAAGTATGTATCAATATATGCTTTGACATTTCAGGATTACCGTCATTTTAAAACAGCTAAATTAGGTATGACAAAGCATTCTAGTATAAATACATACCATCACTACTTCTGCTATTCCCTTGATGTGAATGGGTGAACCTCGAGCATGCAGGAGCTGACAGGCCAATAGAGTGGCCATGGGAATTCCTGAATCCCTGGCAAAGGATCTGTCCACATGGTCTGTTCAAATAGACCGAAGTACATCCTAGTATTGCTTTTCGCATCATTCAGGATTGATATTGTGTCTTGTTATTCCTGAAATTACAACACATGAAATACAGAGTACCATGCCTGCAGTTGCACACCCTGATTACTAACTGGTATAATTCATAACAGCGAGAAAGTTGCTTTGGAATACAATAATATATGAATAATCAGGAATAAATAATCATGCACTGCACACACCTTTGACACACAGGACAATTAGCAATTTTTCATCATATCACAGGTGAATAACATAATTATGTTATCATATCACAGCTGAATAATCAATTGCATAAAAATCATGTAGGCCTAATTCAAGTGTATTTGATGACGGTATACTAGGCCTATAAAGCATTACATATGTTGTTCTGTACATGCAAGATCCAAGCTAAGAACTTCTTGGCATTATGACTAAAGACTAGTAAATTCTTTTACTTTCATTTTGTACAGAAAGGCCTAGTGTAAATGTACATGAAATTTTCAGTAAAAGCATTTACTGTATATAGTCTTTTATTCATATCACCCATTGACTTGACTTCTTGGTAATCTTGAGCACTGTTGTCTGTTGAGGAAGAAAGAAAAATGGAAATAAAAACATTGGTGAAATCAACACTTAGTGTGTCTCATTTTCACCATGGTAAACTGACAGCACTTCACCATGGTGAATTGGTACGTGAGCATGAAACTCTGATTTGAATGCTGAATTTACCATGGCAACTCCGATTTTACCATGGTGAATCCGAGATCTTTTTTTGTCTCTTAATAAGTTAAGGGACGTACAGTCCACTGAATCAAGTCGTCAGTAACAAGTAAGGGGTTAAATCATTGTAAAAAGGGTTCAGCCTATAGTTTAAAGGGACAATATAGCCCTATAGGCAGCCGCTGGCTGACAGGGAATATTTAGTGCTGAATCTGACATGACCCAGTCTACAGTTCCCCTTTAATAAGGTGAAATTAAAAACTACTCCATAAATGGCATAATTGTCAACAAATCAAAACAACAGCTAACCTTAAAAGGTAGATGCTTTATTACTTCAGTGAAATAAAGGAAATAATCCAGTTGACATTACTTATTTTACTGAGAAACAGTAATTTGATTAGTGTAAAAACAACCGGATGACCACGCCCACCAACAATCTCCCGGTCTTCGGCCCGTGATGTCGAATTCTACATCTACCCGTTGAAATTCTTACATAGTCAGTTGGTCGAGTGATACTTCGCGACGATGTACACCGTTGACGACGCTTGGAGAATGGCCCACCGATTGGAACTCTCCTTTTCTGCGAGCGTTGGGAGACGCGAAAGAACATTGAAAAAGTTAAAATTTACGATTTTCCTCCTTAAAAACATGATAATCTCGACAAAAGCATGAAGAGTTGGTGAAAGTTATCAACTCAATCGTTTAGGAAAACTTATACATACATCTGTTGATGTAAATGCCATGAGTATAATCCAAATGAAAATCAAAGAAAATCTTGAAAATATGGGACAAATCAGACTGTGTCTGGACTCTGCACTGCAATCGATGCACACGATTATATAACCATGCATGCATATGTACCGTGTATGCATACCATTTGCTCCAGACGTTGTTGTGCATGACGACTGGTGTGTGCAGGCACTGTGCTGCCTCGTTGCGGTTGTGTTGTGAACACACCGGTACGGGTAGTGGACGAGGGGCCGGCCAGCCTCAACCCAAGTTTAACTTGGTAGGCCTGCCACTTTTACGTAGGGATAGATTCAGTTGCCTATTTTACACAAAAAAAGCTAGGTCTTTGTTGGGAAAAACAGGGAAAGGCTTTCAGTCCGACTCTAGTAACATACTTGGCCGAGTGGGCGAGTTAATGAAATTTTTTTATTTCATTCAATCTGTCTCCATTTCCACTCCAGTGAATTATCTGAATACAATGGAAGAATATCATTATGATCTATTGGAGAATGCTGTCTCCCACCACGGCTTAGAGTTGTTGGAGATTATCCATCGGGAACAGAAGAGTCAGTCTTTACCGAGTAGGATTGGAACTCAAGGAGTCTTGACAGGGAACAAGTGAGTTAGATTATTATCCGAGTTAGAGAATGCCGTCTCCTACCATGGGCACAGCTTAGAATTGTTATAGAGGTAATCAGTGGAGAACAGAACAGTAAGTGTTTTCAAAGTAGGATTGAAACAAGTTAGTCAAGTGTGTTTAGCCTTTTGCACTTGCAGAGGGTTCAATTATAAATATACTTGGAGGCCTGCAAGAGACTGTTTATGGAAGGCTCCTCCTTCGATACTATTCAAATAGTTTGAAGTCTAAAAGCTACTGAATTGTAATTGTTAATTGCAGGGAAGATGACTACCGTAAGAAACTTCACCAGTTTATTGGGCGTAACGCTGATGTGCTATTCAAGCTTGGAGATGGAGAGGCAAGATCCAAAGCAGAAAAGTGTGATCGATACGAAGCAGGTGAGACAGTCTATTTTATCCCTGAGATTGTGTTGTTTGAGGCAGAATAGGTGCCCAATCTGAAATCATGTCTTTGTCTTGTTTTGTTCAGCTACAGGATGACAGGTATTGCAACAGATGGTGATCCTGTTGATTCTAAAGTGTGCTTGAAGACTATCTAATTCTAGAATAGGCGGAGTGTAAACACGATGTAGAAGAATGACTGTCATTGACCATCAGTGGTTGTGTTCATTATAAAGGGTGATGCCAGGGCTCCCCTTGAGTAGCAGTAGCTGCTAATAGTGATAACTTTGAGTTGACTCGATTGGTTTTGTGGCGTCACAAAGTTTGATGGTTGACCGGTGAAGTTTTGTTTCTCAACTCTGTGCATGGCTGCCGAGTTGCAGAATAATTTTCAAAAAGCTGTTCTTGCCAGGTAAGTAATATCATGTTATTTTCAAAGGTAAGAGTATGATGTTGATACTATTCATTTTCCGCAATTTCTGCTGAAGTGTGTTATTTATAAAGGCCTACTATTTCCTTTTCATCAAGTTGGCAGTTTTGACCTTGGAATCCTTTCCAATCCTGGTAATGTTATGTACCGTAATGTTAGAAAGAGTAGAATCCACACTAGTTAATTTGGTTAAAACCAGTACTGTATGCAGAGCAATTAGTGGCGTCAGTACCACTGCCAAACAACTTTTAATTGGAATAGGCATTATCTACTTGCCAGCGGTACAGCATCTGAGGATGTACGAAAGGTGTCAAATTTAGGTTAAGAAAAACATCAGTTACAAAAGTAGGGATATCACTATCAGTCAGTTAGTTTAGTTTGAGAAAGTCAATCTCTAACCAGTCGATTTCTCATGGTGCCTTAGTCACACCATAAACGTTGAATGCATCAATTCAAAATCGGATATTTTACTAGTAGCCTCGCAGTGACCTGTATCCTTCCACGGAACATCTATACATGTAGTTCCAATTGATCTGAACATTCAGCTTTCCTTTTCGATTGGCCATGGAAGCTTGATTGTACATAGCAGGTCGTCACTTTTTCCCTAGATGAGTAGAAATGTGTATTCTTGATGTACAGGTTTTTCGAACAGATACAGGTGAGTGAAAGTATGGCTTTATCAAAGCTGACTTACAGGTATAAAGGGTAAGTGACTTGTTTTGATCATTATTGTGGTGTATGTTAATTGCTGGTTGTATAGTGCTACATGTAAATTAGAATTTCCCTACGTGTAGGATGTACTCTATATGAGATGTTATTTTGAAAATCAGGATTCAGAATAAAAGCAGCATTGGCTGTTTCTGAATAAAAATGGTAGGATCGCCCCCAAACTTGCCAAAGATGAGTTGTGCATGATTTTTTCTCTTGTTTGGGTGATGCCGTAGGCCCGTTGACTGTCCTAGTTTCATCTAATTTCGATGGGACGATGCATAAATTGCACTGTACTCGGGTTAAAAACCCACTGCTGCCAGTTTCAGGCTTGTTGCTCCCCTTGACTAATCAGTTGTACAATATCATATGCAGTATAATTATTGGCTATTGAAGGGACAACTTGGGCATGAGATAGTTTAGTTTTTCATGCGAAAATAGTTTCCAGCAGGCCTGTGACTTCTCCATGCAAGAACATTGAAAAAACACTAAACTGTTAGAAACAGAGGAGGTCTTAGTATGTCTTATGTGCAATTTTGGGTCAATTTCTTAATATTTCCTTTCAGGTTCAAAGAAGAACCCCGAGTGTTTGAAAACACCCAAGCTGTTGCCAGCATTGAAGAATTCATGAGTCATCATTGAACAGTCGGAATTTAGTTTTGTCGCTGGGTGTTTTTACAGAGCTCCTGAGATGCAAGCCTATTGGTCAACGAGATGATTGCAAGAAGATTTAGGCTTGAATGGCAGTTGATGACCACCTCTGCTGACTGAAAAAACACACTTGCTGAAGTAATGATCAAGTTGTCACCTCAAGATAACTATGGAAGGATATACGCTAGCCAAAACCAATAACATCACAGAAAGAAATTCAGAAGTTATTGGCTAACGTGTTGATGTCTATGGAAACATTCCGAACTATCAACAGAATTACACATGAAGATGGTAAACTCATAGATGCACAGATAATACACAGCAGATGATGATTATGTGGAGCTCAAGGCGTCAGTGCTGGTAGAAGAAAATAAGACATGTTGGTCGCTGCTTTACATGCTAAAGAAGAAGAGATTCAGACTGCAAATAAATGGTCGATCAGCAGACGCTGGATGGATGTGATAAAGTGTGAGCCCTGTCCCACTTGAGCTGCCTTATTTCGAAGGAGTGTGCATTTGCGTCATTGGTGATGAAGCAGTTGTCAGGACAACTCCTTAGTGTTTGTTTACAGGTTTAAGAGGTGCAGCGGAAATTGATACAGGTGATAATCTGCTGCCATTAGTGGAACATCGAGGAAGTAACATGACCTGTGACAAAGTGCTGTCCATTGCAAGGCTGCGTATAAATAATGTTCAGTTTTAGAATGTGAGTACAGTTGGCAATATTGATGCTGATATGAGCTGTAATGTTGCTGTAATGGTCCCATTTCGAAGTGAAACTTTTTGTGATCAATGATTTTATAAAGAATTGATGTTATCTGTTTGTCCATGATCATTTCTCACTATTTGATGCTGCATCTTTAAATTGTTTTGTGATGATTGACCGAGGTTTTGTTTTTTTTAACCATCTGGAGAACGGCAGCACGACCACGTTTATTTTACGGAAATTTTCAAGTTAGAATAAGATGATTAGTGCCCTGCCCTCTACACCAAAACATGAATTATAGTCACAGCATTCAGTATTTCGTCTGCCTTTAAGCTCTTGAATGACCGATATTGAAATGACATGTTGATTTGATTCATTCAATATCCATGCAATTAATGATAATGGAGAGATAAGCAAAAACTAAGAGAAGAGGTGATGTCACAAAGGATGCCGTCTGTGACATCACTAACCGCAGACCTCTTTCCATTTCTGGCCTGTATCTAATACTATTTGTTGCATAAGCATAAAACTTAACATTTTTGTCATCAAAACTTATCTGAACAGTTTCTTGAATTTATCTGACAGAAAATTGTCCTGTACTGTCCCCTTTTATTTTGGTCATTCGCAATAACAACTCAAACCTCAGGATTTGTTCTTCTGTGTCGCTCGTCATTCATTTTCCAATATTCTAACTCTTTCCAGATTTGTATGCAGTCATGCCGCCGCTTGAAGCATTCATGGACGTTCAAGGTGCAGCGCGCCGTCGTCATTTCTACAAGGTATGTTCATCCTATTTCATAGTTCTCAATTATTATTTTTTATATTGCTTCTGTGCAGATTGATACATTTTTCCTCTCTCTCTTCAGAATCGAGCTAACTCATTGGTTACTTGTCCTTGGCAACTCTCTCTTAACTTGAGAGTGTCTCGCTAGGTAACATGATGTCTATTGCATCAATTTTGATAGTGCAAGGGGCAGGTAGTCCTTCGCAAGGTTGGTAAGATAGCATGAAGATGCGGACTGACTTGTTTGAAGTTTTTCATGATGAAATCCCTCGGTGAAACTGATTTGCTCTTACCTCTTGTGGTACTGCTTGTTATCACATGCTTTGTGCTCCAATATGAATTACAGATGGGCAATAAAGGATTGTTTTGCTCCAACTGTAAAGTGAAAATAAGTGGAGGGGATAAGGGAGACTGTTTCTAAGCACCATTAGTAATCGATATGATGAGTTTGTTTATTCATTGATGTTTCATTGCAGAGTGTTGCCAAAGGTGACACGGTCATCGCGACAGTCGCGTCGGTGCAGGAGAGCGGTGTGATGCTGATGCTAATGTGTCTTGACTACGGAAATGCAAGACATCTATCAAGCCTGAGGATAACTGTAAGCTGCAGACCAATGAATGTTTTCCTGATTTCCATATTTGCCGTTATCTTTGAGGATTAAGTAACTGTATCGAGCTCAGAGTATTTGTTGTCTCACGAGGTGCCACGGGTGTGTAGAGCTGAAATGTTGCCAAAATGTTGGCTTGGATGAAGGGACAGGTTCACTTGCGCAGTGTTTGGTGAGACAACCATGACATACACTTGTTTGCACAAACAAAATGTCAGCACATTTCATACCACTTTTTCAGGCATTCTGTCCGTTGAAAGAGTTGCCACGTAAGCGTGCACATGAAGACCCATTGGATAATCTGAAAATTAAAGACAAAGTGAGAGGTAAGGTTCATGAAAATGTGTAAAATGCGTGCTTGCTTTTCAATTTTGTATTCACCGTCTATTGACTGGCGTCTGGTTCTGACATTATCCTCAAATACTTGGCCAGCAGATGCACAGGACTTTAGTGCATTAGATTCCTGGCATCAGAACTCATGCCTTGGAAAACATGCCCAGTACAGCTTTACAATACAATTTCACTTTCAGTTTCACGCTTTCCTACATTCACCTTCTGTTCATTTCATTAACTTTTGCCTCTTTATTGTAGCCGTGATCACTTCAGTAAATGTCGAGGGTGAGAAATTGACAGCCTCAATGCTACCTTGGGCCGTGCCAGAAGATATTGAGGACATCAGGCTTGGTCCCATTACTGATGAAGAGATGCCTATCAATTATGTGTAAGGACGGCAGTCATGTTTCAAACAAATGAAGGAAGAATCCTACAGAATAATTAGGATGTCATGCTTGTCAACTGTGTGCCTGCGTGAAATGTGTAGATGACCACAGTCTCAGAATTCTACTTTGTACATGCTTGTTTATATGTTTTCACTTTTAATGGTCCCTGGTTTGGGGTTCCGCCCAGTAATCCAAGGTCTAGTTTTTGCTTTCTGACCTCAACTGTAATGCTATATGAGGATATTTGAGACAGGTCCCGTCAGTGAAAGAACAGCTCTGTAAAAAGCCACAAATATTATCATCTGTTATCAAGAGAAACATTGTGATGTATTTATAGGAAGGCGAAAGAAATTGATGGCCAGACTTACGCGATGATGATGGAGACTAACGCAGCCTTTCAAAATAGCAACATGGAGAGTTTGATGAGCAAGTTCCTCATTGAAGACGAGTGTCCACCGTCATTTATGATTAGCCTCAAGAAGTAGGTGGTGTTGTCTGCAGTTTGATTTTGAAAACGATGACTAAAACGATTCTATTGCTTCATAGTCTGTTATGATTGACAATGTATTGGAGGTTCTTGTGGTTGAATATATGAAATGTTGAATGTCATGAATGTTTCATAGGTGATAGGTTGCGTGTCATATCAATCCAGTAGATTCTAGCTTGGAAAGAACTTGTAAAAAAACCTTTCAAGCAGCACCAACTTGGGTCTCTTATTAAGGTCAATTACACTACAGAGAAGGACTTAGCCCAAGTTGGGCTTCATGTTAAACCTTTGTGTATTTCAGCCTCCATATTCCAAAGCATGAATATGCTGAAGAATTGAGAAAGATGCAGTCATACAAATGGTCTCTGAGAAGGTAATCCATTAAATCCAGTTTTTGAGTTTTGAGTTGAAATAGCCTGGCATTGGTCTTTGGAATTTGGTTGATTAAAAAGAATTCTTTCTAGAAATGACACAGATTTGATGCCCCTTAGCTCCCCCTTTTTGTCCCCTTTAAGATCGATACAATTTTGACTCGATGTTTTTTTATCACGTGCGTCTGTTTCTTCAGTGTTGCAGAAGGTGTATCGCATTTCAAAGCTGGCCGTTTCACAGAGGCAATGCAACATTTGAACAAGGCTCTACAGATCGATCCTGAGAATGTTGAGGCTCTGGTTGCAAGGGGTGCACTGTAAGTAGTGAATACAATCGCTTTACACCCTCTGAACTGAGCTGGAATATTGGATTTCAAGTACCCATAGCCAACTGTGATTTCACAGAGATAACATAAGAATCATGGCTGGTATCGAAAGTTTTTGAACTCCAGTCTTTTCAGCAGGGAGCCGTAGATGACCTCACTTATGGCCATTAAGTGCGTAGTGCATGTATTGTTTTTACTGATTCACTTGCAATTAAGGGTAAACTTGTCACGCTCTCCTTTTAAAATCCTCTCTGCGAATGTTTACTTCAGGTATGCAAATAACGAGAGCTATCTCCGTGCCATAGAGGACTTTGAACGATCGCTGGAACTCAATCCAATGCATGCCAATGCCAGAAAGTACATCTGCCAGACATTGGTGGCCTATGGGCGCAGTTTACAGGAACAGAAGAAGTACCGTGATGCCATGGCTTTCTACAAGCGGGCGCTCTCAATCAACACTGAGTTTCTGGAAGCAAAGGAGTGTATTGCTGAACTTGACATACAGTCAACAGATGAACCTGAAGATGTAAATATAAAAGTAGTTTAGAGCCTGGAAATACTCCAATATATACTGCCATTCTGTCACTGAAGGGTATGTGGATGTAGGTACTTTGACTCTCTTTCAAATTGATCTGGTTGCCAATATATAGGCTTCTTACCATTTCTAAATACAGGGCATGTGGTGTTTAAAGACCATCTTGTATTATTTTTCATTGTTTCAGGATGTGAATTACATGGATCTGGGTTATATTCACAAGAGTTCTGAGAGTCCTGAGAGAGAGGAAGAAGCGAAGGGTTCGGGTCTTGAGAAAACAACTGAGACGCTGAAGCGATTGATTGAGGAAGATGAAAAGGGCACCAGGTAATTTGTCTAGAATTAATCTTACAGCTTGTATCGGTCTTGTCAGGGCGGTTTTTGGCAATTCGGATTATAATATAAGGGTTGTTTTTAGGAATGTGTTTTCAGTTCATTCATAGAGTATTTTATGAACTTGTCAATCTGCCCGTTGAATTAATTCCGTTTATTAGAATTATCACAATGATTGAAACTCGTGTTCTTTTGCAGGAAGAAAAGGCGTTCCAAGAGGGCCGATTCACCTCACAGTGGAGGTTCACCTGTGAAGTCCCGTCGTAAAGAAGACCATAAAACGAATCCAGAAAATAGTGGTCAGCTGTATGGTAGAAATTCATATGAAGCTGAAAGCGACATGCCTCCCTGGAAAGATGGGACATCCTCCTTGCAAGATGATCCATATTTCCCAGATAAACCTGCAACTTCATTCATGAATGTTCCACTGCATGAAGTTCCACTCCCTGATCGAAATAATAAAAATTCAGACTCTCACCATCGTTCAAGTGAGAGAGAAAAATCTAGGGAAAGATATGGTTCCAGGTCACCTCATAGATATGATTACAGGTCTCCTCAAAGGAGCCGACGATCTACTGAAAGGTCCACACAAATGTCACATCGTAGGTCATCCCCAAAGTCTAAACACCTGTCCCCTCCTATGTCAAATCGCCAGTCGCCCCCAAGAAGGTCAAGTTACGAACCTTCGCAGAGCTTGTATGACCATTCACCTCGGAGGTCAAACCATAGATCTTCACAAGGATCGCTTGGCCAGTCTCCAAGGTCAAGACAGTTTTCACCTCAAAGTCGGCAAACTGGTTATGGATCACCATCACCTCCACGAGGGAGATACGACCCAGGGTCTCCGGCTCATAATTCATCACAAAGAATACCAGGGCTGGATTCTCCCGAGTTGGAAATACCACGTTCACCACACTTTGCAAGGGAAAAGGACCGTCCAGATCAATATTTGGGATATCCGCAAGAAGACAGGAGATTGCCTCCATCTGATAACAGGAGTTCTGAATATGCAAGATATGAATCTGTCGAGGAAAAGCAATATCATTCGGAAGATAATAGTAATGCATTTCAAGAAGGATACAAGAAATCTGCTTCTGACAATGAGAGACGACAACGTAATTATTTTGATGCTGAGAAAACAGATAGATTGGACCGAGAGGAAAGGGATGACAGAGAATCGAAACAACTTGACTTCCAGAGGGCGCTGTCAAAAGATAATCGCCAGACCCTCCCAGCAAGGGATGAACCTGAAAAGGAATTGACCGAAGATCATGATGAGAAGGATGTTCCAACTAATTCTGAGGCAAGCGGTCTGGTTGCTTATTCACGGTCACCAACACCAGAGAGAGGAGGCAGTCCCAAATTGCGTTCCCGGAGTTACTCTCGCAGAGACAGTGATCGATACTCTCGGGATCAGCGGTCCAAGCATGAGCAGTTCAGGAACCGTGATGACGGCAGGTCAAGATATGAATCACGCCCAGGTAGTCATCGGGATGAGGACCACAGATACAAAAGCAAAGATGATTATAGGACGAGAGATAGTCACAGGTCACAAGAATGGGATCATCGGGGATCACACGAGAGAGGTGTTGATAGTTCAAGGGAGCAGAGCGGACACAGGTCAGGAGATCGTGGTGATTGGAGGGAAAAAAGGGAAGAAGATAGACGCCGCGTGCGTAAGCCAGAATTTGAGAGCCACAAACCATTTGACAAAGAATATTTTCAGTCGCAGAAAAGAGATGATCGCAGGTCACGTGAAAGAGATGGTCGCAGGTCGCGTGAAAGGGATGATCGCAGATCAGATGGAAGAGATGGTCGCGGGCCACTTGAAAGAGATGATCGCAGGTCAGATGGAAGAGATGAAAACAGGCTGCTTGAAAGAAGTGATCACAAGTCACGCGAAAGATATGATCGCAGGTCACATGAAAGAGATGGTCGCAGGTCACGTGAAAGAGATGGTCGCAGGTCGCGTGAAAGAGATAGTCGCAGGTTTACTGCAGACCATGATCGCAGGTCACATGAAAGAGATGATCACAGGTCATTTGAAAAGGACCAGCACAGGCCTAATGAGCAAGATGGCAGAAGTTCCAGAGAAAGAGAGTCCAGGTACCACGGATATAAAAATGATAGGTCATATGAAGGTGATTCTGGCTATCGCTCAAGGGGGGATAATCGTCCTGATGGTGACAGAGGACATGAAGAAAAAGATATGCCTGACAAAGAAGTTTTATATGGCAAGTGGGAGAAGCCTCGCGTTAGCCGTTTTGATTCGGAATCCATGCTTCCACCAATGAAAAATATTTGCCAGGAGAAAAGAGATGATGATGATAGTAAAAAGAAGATTCTGATGCATGATACAAGCAAAAGTAGCATTGCTCATGTTGCTGGCAGTAAGGAGAGTTTTATAAATGATATGTACAAGTATGTAAAGGAAGAGGTGAAAACATCGTGTCAATTGGTCAGAAATAAAGATGAGTTTTCTGTTCAGCATGCAGAATTTGTGAAAACAGGCTGGCAAGAAGCCGACACAGTCTCCACCCAAAAGAAATTCTCTGATGATTTGAAGGTTAAAATTGCATTCGATGGCAGTCTGGGTTCTCGTAGGGTGGTTAAGGATGAGGTACCACCAATTGTTAAGACAGAGAACGTTGAAGTTGAGCCAACTCCAGATGACCAGGATGAGGAAGCGGAGTCAGTTGCACCTATTCTGGACTTTGATGAATTACAGAAGAAACTTCAGCAGTATTGGAAGACCGACGTTGGTGAAGTAAAGCCACTGGAAGACGTGAAGATCCCCAGCAGAAAAACCCCAGTTCAAGAATCTGAGCCTTCACTAAGAAACCGTGGGCCACCTGAAGAATTTGTAGAGGACTTGATTAAACCTGAAACAACATATCGTAAACGTAAGCTTAGCAGTGGGAGTTCCTCTAGCAGTAGCAGTTTAACCTCTGTCAGTAATAGCAGCGGGTCAAGGTCACGTAGTAGATCAAAGTCATGCAGCAGATCTCGGTCACACAGGCGGTCGACATCACGCAGTCAGTTGAGGAGAGAAACATACAGGCCATCTAGCAATAGAAGGTCGCACAGTGGATCCAGGCAGGGAGGGAGTTCAAGGCATAAATCTCATTCAAGGAGCCACTCGCGCAATTACAGCCGGTCAAGATCTCGTGGTGGCAGGTCTCGTTCCAGAAGTGGTTCACGGAGGAGGCACTCTTCTTATCACAAATATTCTAGAAGTCGTTCCAAGCATCAGGGATACTCTTCCAGGCATAGTAGGTCACGATCCCGGGGACATTCTAGGCAAAGAAGGTACAGCAGGTCAGGAAGTCGCTCAAGGAGAACTCATGACAGGGGTGATCATGCTAAATTCTATAGTCATCCAAGAGATTTTCAACACAATTATGGTCCTAGTAACCATCCTAAGGCAGTTAGAGGACGCAATACATTTAGGCCCCCTCGTTCAGCATCAAGAAGATCTCACGATAGAGATGAGAGCCAGTCAAAATACCGATGGTGGTCTCCTTCCAAGTCCAAAATTGCCAGAGATGAAGCATATGTAAAACCCAGAGAAGAGATGAAAAATGAAAGTGACAAGCCACTCACTGACACTAAGGATAAGCAGAATATCTCAAGCTCCACTATAAAGCCACCTGCATATGAGGTAAAACCTGTAATTGATGTTCCACTGAAGGAAAAAGAAAAGACTACTCCAGTGAAGAGTTCTGCTGTATTCTCTAAAGATAATATTTTTGAATCCGAGTCGGCCGATGTCAAAGGACATGACAAAATTACTTTTTCTATCAAAGCCACACCAGCACCAGTACCAAAGTCAGTTGTGAAACCTGCTGAGACACGCAACTCCCTTCTCGAAATGGAGAAGTTTCTTCAGAACCTTAAAGAAAAGAAAAAGGAGGAATTGACAGAGAAGTTTAAATTTCAGTTGAAGAAGAAGCCAGATAATACTGTTTGGTAATTAGTAGGATGACCTATGTGTGAAAGTAAATGTAGGGTGCCTGTGTGGGAAAGCAGGCCTTCACACAGGGGGTGGTCCGAGGAAGGCGTTGTAGTTAAAGGGTGATACGCTCTTTTTTGTGATGGATCGTAACATTCTGTTTTTAAATGCTTTGTAGATTGGTGTTCCATTAATCATGTTTATATATGCTTTAAGTATTGAAGTTCAGCTGAGGGTTTGCCATTTTGCATTTTAGAATGAGCTCTCACTGTGGCTAAACATGGTAGAGAAGATGGTGTTGTCATGAGTATGATTTAGATTTGGAATTGGATTGAAGTTTGATGTGCATGGGATGTTTATGTCAACATGACGCACCCTGGAGATGCTTAGAATCATGAGCAGGTGTTGTCGGTTAATTGACAAAAGTCATAAATCAATACGGCAGCTGAATCAAGCTGGAGTCAAAAAGGATCTCTGCTTCAAATTGGACATAAAGCTTTGGTGTACTGTATAATATAGAACTCGATGTGCTTCTGTATAAAGCTGTTGACCATTACATCATTGTTGGTTCAATTGTCAGACAATTGTATGGTGGACCAATAAGTGAGCAATTATTCACCAGTATTTTTAATCAATAATTGTAAACCCCTTTATTTGTGTGAGTCCCACATAGCGTGCATATAGGGGTAAAATTGGGAATGCCACAAGGGGCACTTATCAAATAGACATTGAAAAATCCAGTTGACTGTTTTACAGAAATTAGTGGATGTTAAATCAGGAAAGCCTATTCTGTTGCTTGGAATATATTTCGGTAATCGATAATTCTGCAGTCCTTTTCCCGCAAAACTCCTAAGTGGCCCAAAGAATTACATTGCAAATTTTTCCTAACAGCATAGGTTTTTAATCTAGCCGATGCAGGTAGAATCATGTTCGTCACATGCTTCTGTAGATATCATCTCCGCAATGTTACCCTCAGATCAAGGATTTTTTAATAAAAACCAATGTTTTGAAACATGTCTTTATTAGTTACTGTATGTACACCAAGTGCAATTCGGACCTTCTGTGTTTGGTAAACAGCCAGGCAGGAGCTGGGGGGTCAAATTGATGGTCGTTTTGAAAGACCAGGGACTATTCCTCCTGAAACACCAGCTGATCGTTGTCAAGGATGGGGAAAAATACTGCCACACAAGCTTTAAAAGACAGGACAATTCCTCCTGCTACATCGGCCACAAGCTGTGAAAGGCGGAGGACTATTTCTCCTGCTACACCAGCCACAGGCGCTATTTCTTTGCTCCACCACGCACATGTTGTGAAATATAGTGGACAATCCAGCCGCAAGGCGTGAAAGACGGGGTATTCCCCTGCTTCACCAGCAACAGGTTGTAAAAGACAGGGGACTATTCTTCCTGCTACACCAGCCGCAGGTTGTGAAAAACAAGGGACCATTCTTCCTGCTACACCAGCCGCAGGATGTGAAAAACAAGGGACTATTCCTCCTGCTACACCAGCCACAAGCTGTGAAAGACCGGGGACTATTTCTCCTGCTACACCAGTCACAAGCTGTGAAAGACAGGGGACTATTTCTCCTGCTACACCAGCCACAAGCTGTGAAAGACGGGGGACTATTTCTCCTGCTACACCAGCCACAAGCTGTGAAAGACGGGGGACTATTTCTCCTGCTACACCAGCCACAAGCTGTGAAAGACGGGGGACTATTTCTCCTGCTACACCAGTCACAGGTTGTGAAAGACGGGGGACTATTTCTCCTGCTTCTCCAGCCACAAGCTGTGTAAGACAAGGGACTATTTCTCCTGCTACACCAGCCACAAGCTGTGAAAGACTGGGACTATTTCTCCTGCTTCACCAGTCACAGGTTGTGAAAGACGGGGGACTACTCCTGTTACACTCGCAACGGGGGTGGTTAGAGACAGGCGACAATTCCTCATGCCACATCCGCAACAAGTTGTGAGAGACAGGGGACTATTCCTCCTGCTGCACTACCCTCTGATTGTGAAAGACACTGAACAGGGGACATCGGACAGCAAGAACAACATGAAAAATAAGAAGCTTAATCGGTGGAATATTCCTCCTGCTACACTAGCCACAAGCTGTGAAAGACGGGGGACTATTTCTCCTGCTACACCAGCCACAAGCTGTGAAAGACGGGGGACTATTTCTCCTGCTACACCAGTCACAAGCTGTGAAAGACGGGGGACTATTTCTCCTGCTACACCAGTCACAGATTGTGAAAGACGGGGGACTACTCCTCCTGTTACACTCGCAACGGGGGTGGTGAGAGACAGGCGACAATTCCTCATGCCACATCCGCAACAAGTTGTGAGAGACAGGGGACTATTCCTCCTGCTGCACCAGCCACTGATTGTGAAAGACAGTGAACAGGGGACATCGGACAGCAAGAACAACATGGCAAATAAGAAGCTTGATCGGTTGACAACCTGTGACACCCAGTAGTATTATTTGTGATAATAGAGACAATTACCACAATCTGTCTTCAGACGTTTTAGTTCTTCTTCATAAGTACAGATGTCTCTACTGTACAAGGCGTAAACCCGTGGATTAGTCCCACCAAGAAGAGTACTTTTTGTTACCCGCCTGTGCTATCAAAACGTCATCGTCCTACGGCCGGTGTGCAAGGGATAGTAGTCCTAGGGCTGATAGTCCGTGTAACAATGGCCCGCATTGCTAAATGTTTTGGTTAGGGTTAGCGGTACAATAGATCATGCTGCTTAATTGGTCAAATACAATGCTACCGGACTATGACTCCAGGGGGACTATATCCGCTGTCACACCGGGCTGCCGCTGCCCTCGTATTTGCCACTCACTGTCTAAGAAGAGTACAGCAGCCAGCTCAGCATTGGTTTAATTGAGGAGGTGAAAAAACTCATCGCCATCTGGCATGAGACATTTCAAGTACGTCGCACAGGGGGATAAAGTACCGTGACCACTGAACATTGTCAATAGGACAGATGAAGTGTCTCGTCGGACATCTGGTTGCGTCAACTAATGGCCGAGTACATACGAATATCTCTTCGACGTCAGAGGCAAGTTACATGTACATAATGTACTTCATAACGCAGACACCGCTCTCAATACCAATCCAACCAGCATTCACGAACTAAGAAAACAAGTACATGTACATTCCTTATTTTCTCCTTTTTATTATTGTAGTCACTCAATGCATTGGCATGCAGTTCGTCAGTTAGCCTATTATATACTAACTAGCATTGTACCCGTGGCGCAGGCAGGTTCAAATGGGCTATACCTTGAATAGATTGAATTGCAATGAAAATCTAATGCAATATCAAAGGAGCAATATTGAAGAGACAAATTAAACCAACCATTTGTCCACAGACTCGGACCCTGTGGCGTGCTGTATGCGTGCATATAAAAGTAAATCAATTGGTCCGAATGAGATGATGAGGCAATGTGAATATACCTCGTTCCTTAGTCAGCAATATGCCCCTTTTTATACGGAGAAGAAGGAGAACCCAGATAGGCCTTCACATGTCGGCCTCCAAATGGCTCGGACCAATTGCACTATCACTACTAAAACTTTAAAATGCGTTGTTGATGTTCAGCACCGTGAGCAGCTCCTTGATAAGGCCATGCCAAGTTCAGAGTGCCTCTTCAGATACATCAAGTTTTGAAAGCTGTGGTGAGCACATAAACATACCATTGTAACCTTAATTTGAAAATCCCTTCATAATCAAGGGCTAGCTCTGGCTAATACAGTACCAATATACGATAGACCATCAATTTGACCCCAGCTCCTTACTGCGGGAAAACCCAAGTCCAGCAACCAAAAGTATCAAAATACATTTTTGTTTACATTTGAACTGCACACATGCGTTTGTTTACAATTTCTTTCCCGCGAAATCTCGAAGATCAGGTGACCTACAATCGTGGATTGAAAATAACATTAACCTTGGTTCAGCAGGTCAACACGTGTACAGGCTGTTCCAATCATCCCCCTACAGCCAGCCGTTCAACAGGTAGTGTTAGTATCCCCACAGGGAGTGCAGGTGATTCATTAATCCCCTGCATAACTAAACAGCAATGGCTTGGCTTCCGTGAGTGATAAGGAGAATTGACTGTGTCCGATTAAAATTCCCTCATTACTGCTCCGCTGAAGTAAATTTCCGAAAATAAACATGACGTTGCATCAGGATAACATATCACCTGCAAACGTGCAAAATTTCGAGGCGAAACACTACCCCCAAATGGCACTTTAGCGAGCCGCCTTATAGTATTATGATATAGATGTACATTATTTACATAGTATGTGCCTGAATGAAAACGTTTGCGCAAGAACATCCTGAGTGCACGACAAAGACAGGTTGCGCTCGCCCTTCTAAATACTGGTGGCCTCCAGAGGTGGTCTCGGGGTGGTCCATGTCCCAAATATAGTCTTCTCATGGATGGGAGAGGGTCGAAGCCAATCCACTGCATCCAGGGTGTACATTTAAACAGAGGTAGACTGTTACAGGAGACTTTTTGGCAACTATTGTCCTTATCGAGTACGCACGTTGATTTCAACGACATTTCTTCAACTCAATTTGCTTTGATTTGAAAGGAACAAAATTTATGTACACTGTCTTTCCATCTCACTGAACACATTGGAAGTTTCAAAACATATGCACATGGTCCTGCCTCTCGCTGAAAACTATTATGCATATTTACCCAATCAAGAGAATTTGATAAGTCCGAGGTAGGCAGTTTCGGCGACATGCCAGGTCTTCCGCGGCGTTCTTGTGTTCAGCTTAATGTACACCTGCGCCCCGGCCTCAAGTCTTGCCAAGACTCCCATATAGCAAGTACGGATAGATTCCACTAATGTATCCTTTTGTGTTGAGCTGTCCCTTGCAGTCTTGTAGCCGGCCGTCTCTGAACATTGTGCTGTTGGCCTTGGTTTATTCGTCCCTGAGCTGACCACTATGCTAGCGGATGCGTAATCATCAAAGTCTTCTTGGATCAGCTGAAAAGGAAGTTAGAAAGTTAGAAAATCACAAATTGTAATATGAAATAAAACATTTCTACAATCTGGTTGTGACTTTGTCCTCGTAGTACAAATTTAGGCAGAAAAGGGGACTTTTGAGGTCTATTTCAATTGCGGGGAAAGAAAACTTTGAGCCCCACGGGACCTACCTGGCCATATATAAAATACACGCCACTCATGGTGACCTTGACCCTGCCCTGAAGGTCATCCAACTGGTAGAGTTTCTTGGCGTCGTTAGACATCCACTCCGCGTACTGCCACAAGCACACCCTCCCATCTGGAACATAAACGAAATTAATGTAAACTCGCCCAGGAGCCGCCCTGAGAGTCTAGGAGGCAGCACATTTCTTGCGGACAATCACAGGAAGCCTACACTCCGGATGCAGTGGACCGGCCTCGTCCCTCACCATAGAGGAAGGACGAAATGGACTGCAGATGAGTTTAAGTTTAAGGAAGCCAGACGTGCTTGGTTTGAAACATAATCGATGTCCTCCTGGCAATATATATCCTTGGACCATTTTGTGTTTTTTGGATGACCCCGAGTTACAAACGTATGGTGATCGTGGACTGCTGAATGGTACTGTGAATAGTTCCCTCCTTGTTTTAATCATGAAAAAGGGATAGGCCTACCTTTTGATGTTAAGATGCGGTCGTTGTTCTTAATCTTATTGTCGCACTCAGCTAGAAATACAAATGTAGATGGAGCCTTATTAGAGCTTTCAAGTTTTTCAAATCAGTGGTGACCCCGGATGTGGATGGGGGGGGGGGGGTGACCATTGCGCCATGGTTGTCTAGGGCCGTTTGTTGAGAAATAAAAATACCAGTAGATGGAACTTCTTGTCGATGCAAGCCTCGGGAGAATCTACTCTACTACCATAGACGATTTGTCCCACTTACGTTTTGGAGTGTTGCTTCCTACAAATTGTCCCAGGCGGGATTTATACTGAAAACAAAATGATTGACAACATTGGTCAGGAATTCGAAAAACAACAATTCCCGATGAACTTTTCATGACAATCCAGCCAACCTTTCTGGTGTGTTTTATAACGTTCGCCCCGAACCTTGGCCGACTCCGTGGCCTTTTTGTCTTTTGTGACAACTTCTGTTCTTAAGACGCAACTACTATAATTTATCGTCCTGATTGTTGGACATTAAACAAAGGGCATATATTCATCATGGGAAAGCCATTTACTCACCAGTTTATCATGGGCTTCAACAAAGAAATTTTCTTCTGGAAATCAAATAAACAGACAGAAGTCAGTGTCCGAGGATGTGCTGGAAAAGGTTCTACAAGAAAACAACGATAACAACGACAAAGCCTTCTGCTTCATCGACATGCATGACCGATTTGAAAACAATTATCGGTTACAAAAGCGAGCATTTACTGCAACAAGTCTCCGCTAGCAGCTTGAAGTAAATGCTAAAACTCTACTAGGACCTCATAGATCATAGTAGTATGATATAATTGCACATTTGCACTGCACACTTCAATAAGCGCCGCGCCTTGCGGGAGCAAATGATGGACAGTGCATGCGTGCTAGCCGTGTAGCAGTTGAAAATGTTCCCCAGGAAAACGTGTCTAGCTCTCTTCGATCTTGTCTTCTGACGGATTATGGCTTGTGTGCATGGCCCTTTTTCGCACTGTACTTGTTATGGTTGGGGGAGGGGGTCTGGCGAGTAAGAAGTATAAGAGTAAGACCAAAGCGTCTCGGATGGCATAATCGAGACGTGATCCTGATGGGACTCTCACCTCTCGAACTTTTCGCCAGTATCTTCTGAATCATATCATTCAAAGCCGTAAGGTTACTTTGCATATTCTGCAGCTGTTCGGATTGTTCCCTCGCTTGACTTCGGGCTTTTCGATTGCAGCATTTTTTGCATGGCTGCCTTTCCTTGTGCTTTTGTGTAGAACATTTGCATTCTGAAAAAAGGCATGGAGGTTAGCTTATTGAAATAGGCTCCAATCTGCTACGCTCCGCCGCTCGGCGCTGTACACGTAGTTGGAAGGACCCCAAATTGTCCTCATCAGTGCTAATAAAGTTGTATAAAGAGAGAGATTCTGCGAGGACAAAGTCACAACCAGACGACCAGTGTGGTCAGGCCATCTGTTCGACAATCTGAGGATAGCATTTTCTGGGTTTCCATGTTTCCATGTCTCCATATGTTTCAAGTTATTATGTGTCAAATCGCAAAGGTGCAGTCCAACATTGCATCCATGTTGTGATCAATGCACGGCAACAAACTAGGCCTATGACAACTTTTTTAGGGAGACCATGCAATTTGCATTAAAGATACCTAGGCAGTGGCGATGAAAACCACTTCCTGGTTCATGATACCGATGCCTGGGTTCAATGATCAATCGTGGCATCCAAAAACCTACCCTTGCATTTCGTTTTCTCGCGGCTCTTTTTCCCGCTCTCTTTTATACCACTCTTTTTCTCGGCGCTCTTTTTCCCGCTCTCCTTTTTTCCACGTCTTTTCCCACTCTTTTTCCAGCGCTTAGACCGACGTACTCTGATGACTGTTCTCTGTGGATCCATTGAGGAATGTTCATCAAATGACCTTTCAACTTCTTCACCGGAATCGTCCTCAACAGGGAAACCATATCTGTCATCAAACTCTAAAACTCCTGAAACGCCATCTTTGAATCCGAGAAGGCCAGTTTTGACCCCAATTACGCCATCTTGAACCTCGTGTTTTTGCAGCGTCTTTACCTCCTCTCGCAAAGGAATCAGCAGAGTCCACAGAACGACAGTCAGAATCGAGTTCACAATGCACACAATGAGGACAGTCAAAAACTTCCATGAAACCTTTGGTCGGGGTCTTTGTTTCCCCCCTCTTTCTGCATAATCCATTGCAAACCAATGTATACTGATGACTTGATGTTTCCAAATTGCCAGTGCACATAGACCAGAATCCCTTGTCTATTCGGTAGCTTTCCAAAGTGAAATGCAAATATTTCAGATCGTCGTAGATCCCTCAACATGGGTCGGACATATTATTAGGCGCCCCGATTTCCCCCTTACCAGAATACCTCGTATTTGTATACATGGTAACCGTGCACCTCTGTGGTTCGTCGAATCGAAGCAATCTAAACCCTGGCAAGCCGTTGTCTGTTGACCCGTCAAAACAACTTCTTTTTCCAGACTTCTGCAATAGAAATGTTCTTGGCCTATTGAAAAAGGCTTATTATGATATCAAATCTACATCTATATATATTCGTCCTCGTTCCTGATGAGTAAACTACTGCTCATGTATAAGTTCACGTCGTAGGTACAGATTTCCAGGTATAACGAGTGTGGGGTAAACCATCCCAGGGCTGAGGTGTTCTGCTTGACTTAACAGTCTGGAAAGGTCAAAGCTTCAATAACTCTAACGTCTTGAATATAAATATCACATTTTTTTATCTGCTTCATGCCTCGTTTTTAGCTCACCTCTTAGCAGAGGTGAGCTTATCCCATACCGTGGCGTCCGTCGTCCGTCGTCGTCGTCGTCGTCGTCGTCGTCGTCGTCCGTCGTCGTCCGTCGTCCGTTAGCAGGGCACGTTTCGTAACTGTTAGAGCTATTGAGTTGAAACTTGGTGCACATGTACCCTTATGTAATGACACCTTGGAGACCAAGTTTCGGTCCGATTCGTTTCATGGTTTGGCCACCAGGGGGCCAAATGTTAAAAGTGAAAATATGCAATATCTCCCTTAATAGTAGTCGGGAAATTTTGAAAAAAATATGGTAGGTACTTCTAGCAAAGGTGCATCATATATCCTCCGGGTTTTTGATTTGACCTCCTTTTCAAGGTCACAGAGGTCAAATGGTGTAAATTGGCCGTTAGGATGTAACGATGGCACGTTTCTAAACTGCAATGACTATTGATACCAAATTTGGTACACATTTACCCCTTAGTCAGGTGATCTCAGGGACCGAAGTTTGGTCCAATATGATTCACCACTTGACCACCAGGGGGCAAAATCCAAAAACCTTAAAAATGTGATTATTCCTTAACTTCTTGCTCGATTGCCACCAATTTGATATCATGGGTACATCTAACCACCATACAGTATATGTCACACAGGTTTTTAATTTGACCTTCTTGTCAAGGTCACAGAGGTCAAATGGCGTAAATTCGCCGTCAGGCCGTAACTATGGCACGTTTCTTAACTGCAATGACTATTGATCACAAATTAAGTACACATGTACCCCTTGGTCAGGTGATCTCAGGTACCGAAGTTTGGTGCGATCTGATTTGCCGTTTGGCCTCCAGGGAGGGGGCCAAATCCTAAATTCTTCAAAATGCCATTATTCCTAGTAATGACTTGCCCGATTGGCACCAATTTTATATCATAGGTACATTTAATTCTAACAACCATTCAATGTGTCACCCGGGTCTTCTTTGATTTGACCTACTTTTCAAGGTCACAGAGGTCGAATGTACTGTAAATTGGCCAATTTGGGGAAATTATAATTGCTTGGACCTACATCAAACCTAACACTACATGACACAATACCATGCTCTTTATCCATCTTTCCTCCACATGAGGTGAGCACAATGGCCCTGGCCATTTCATTTTAATATCGGCCGGTATCCGGGATCGCATGGCGCTTAGCCAAAACTAATTTTGGCACCAACGACGTACATGTTGTGCTTCGCGACAGCTATACTCTAACCTCTCATGCCATCTTGATATACAATTCAAATTCAAATTCAAAATTGTTTATTGTGACCTTATAAAAATGTTTTACATAGGTTGAAAAGACAAGACACTTAGATGGCTAAGCACCGTCATAAGAAAGGGTTCTTATCCCAGATAAGACAATCCGGGATAGAGATCACTTCAAGATGGGGCTATACCTGCATCCATCCGAAAGGATCTGCATTATATTTTCTGACTATGTTCAGTATTTTTCGGACCATTGATTATCTGATTCATGCAATTCATGGCGTTTTGCCAGAGGCTAAAGTATCTAGAACGGCACTCTCCGAAACATCATCCCTGACATTTAAACTGTAAAAGGGGTCATTGATAAACACCTCTCACAGCACGGATTTCAGATTTCTTTTTTTGGTCTTTTATGCGGGAGGAACCATCCGGCCTTTCAATGACAAGCCAAAATGGGAGAAAAGGCGTGCTGCATGCTGCA
This sequence comes from Lineus longissimus, assembly GCF_910592395.1. Taxonomy (NCBI): domain Eukaryota; kingdom Metazoa; phylum Nemertea; class Pilidiophora; order Heteronemertea; family Lineidae; genus Lineus; species Lineus longissimus. The sequence continues at coordinate 2,675,695 of NC_088317.1, forward strand.
CCTGTCGGAATTAGCCGGCCTGTAGCCGTCAGTGAAATCGCACTCCAGGGCATCATTCTAGATTTCAAAATTTATATGGGCCATCTACTATCTACTCGGATTTCCCGGCGTCCAATTTTTACCAGGAAGAATCGCACTAGGTTATGCCATGGAGGTATAAATAATCTTATTTATACCTCCATGGTCAGTCGTATCCTCCTCCCCTCGCACACGTTACTGAGCTCGGCAATCTTGACACTAGAGACGCTGATTTCGTTCCCAACAACTTTTTTATATCGCGGGTCGATGGTGCCGAGTGTTGGCCTAGTCTGACTCTGAGATTGTGGGTATAGAATGGGCCGAACATGATATGAGAAAGCGAAACCACTCCAAGATATAGATTAGAATATAAGTAATCTATTACCAAAGGCCCATAGGACAATAGTACACAGATATACAATACCGGTGTAAAAAGAATGGACGTCCTAGGAATGCAGGACCCCATACAATAGCTGTGTATTGTCAACAAATGTGGTTAATGGTTTGGTTTAGCTACATAATCTTCAACAAAGGAGCTCGGCGACTCTATTCGGACTTAGGACTCCGGGGGGGGGGGGGGACTTGCATTTCTTTCACACAGTATACAATAAAGGCTCTCTAATGAACTTGATCGAATCTGTGGTCGTGGCCAATTTCAGTCCGGTTACACTACACTCATCCTGAGGAAATCATGGGTTAATGTTCGCTTTCCCAACCCTGCACACAGTCGGCCTCAGGATGCACTACACTATGCGATTGGTCATACACTGCTGCAAGTGGCTGATACCATTGCAACAGTACTTTGAAGCTAATATACTGGCAGAGAGAATATCTTTAAATAATATGTCTGCTTATTGGAGAATGCCTGGCTAGGATCCTATTCCCCCATGCTCCCATAATGGGATTCCCGCGCACTATTGTTGCTAACCGCCAACACTTGCGCTGAATAAATTACAGATAAAGCCCCCTTCACTCCAATGCATACGAATTGCGTAACATTGGAAGATACTATTTTACATGTGGATCGGGGATCAATCAGGCTTTTTGGCTGGATTCAAGTTGAATTAATGACCCACTAGCTTGCCATCTGGACATGGCATTCGCCGAGGACATTCATTTAAGATTTTCATAAATGACCTAGAAAGTCTACTTGATGACTCTAGTGATCCTGTCTCCTTAAAAGATCTCAAGCTGCACTGCCTTATGTATGCTGACGATATTGTTATACTCTCAGAAACTGCCAGCGGTCTCCAAAAAGCTTTGAATGGCTTGAATAATTTCTGCTCCTCTTGGGGTATGACTATAAATGTTAAGAAGACAAAAGTTCTCATATTTAATAAGGCAGGAAGAATTGATAAATCTGTCTTCATGATTGGTCAACACCAGCTGGAAAATGTTGGTAAATACAAATATCTTGGTATTACTTTTCAAGCCTCCGGCGTTTTTGCTGAGGCAAAGCGTGATCTTCATAACAAAGCCCTTAAAGCTTTTTTTAAATTAAGGCGTATCTTTAGCTCTCAGCTTCCAAATGTCTCAACCTTACTCCATATATTTGACCACACTATACAGCCAATACTTTTATATGGCAGTGATATTTGGGGATGTTTTAACCCTATGTCCTCAAAAGTTAAAAGAGAGAGAGAATTTAAGATTGATAAGGGATTCGAAAATCTCCCCTGTGAGAACCTTCACATGAAGTTCTGTAAATATGTACTGGGTGTTAACACAAATGCCACAAATCTGGCCGTGTATGGCGAGTTGGGCAGACATCCACTGTATTTAATGATAGCCAAATCTATGTTCTCTTTCTGGCTAAGGCTTGAATCCTTGTCTCTCAACACAGTGGATGGGGAAATTAGTTCGAAGTCTATTTTAACCAGTGCCTTACAAGTTAGTAAGGATCTAGACAACAAAGGAAAACAGTCTTGGTTTTCTTGTATAAAATTTATTTGTGGTTGTCTGAATCTGGATGCAAACAATGCTGAAAGTGTTTCAACCTCCAGTCTTGTTCATAAATTAGGTGAAGAATTTTACAGAAAGTGGAAGCTAGAAATTTGGGATGATTCTCGGAATCCAAATGCTAAAAACAAATTACGCACTTATAGGTCCTTCAAAACGCAACACTGCTGTGAGAAATATCTGACTTCAATTTCAAGTTTTTCTTTAAGAAGATCCCTTTGTTGTTTCCGCATTAGCTGTCACGATCTAGCCATTGAAAGAGGTAGATACAAAAAACTTAAAGTTGAAGAGAGGGTGTGTTCTTGTGATGGGACTTCAATAGAAGACGAGGTTCACTTTCTAACTGCCTGCCCAAAATATGATGCTTCAAGGAACGATTTTTTCTCAGTTATCAATGAGAACAACATCAACTTTTCAGGTCTCTCACCAGGAAATAAGTTTATCTGGCTTCTTTCAAATGAGGACCCTGGAATTTGTCAGAAGCTATCATCATTTTTACAGAAATGCTTTTCTGATCGCATAAAATAAGGACCTCCTCTCTCCCACCTACTAGTATCTACTCCAGGTTTGACCCCGGTAGTAGACTTTATATTGTTACTTTTGTCATGTATCCTTTGTATGTCTTATGTACTTTCAATCAAAATCATTGTATTTCTATTGTACCATGTGTACCTTTGCCCTCCGGGCCTTTTGATTAATAAACTAATTTGAATTTGAATTTGATCCCGACAGGTAGGCACAATCTGGACTCCTATGCAGTCCATTACGTCATCCTGATCATCCTTCAATTTGACAGGACGAGGCCGGTCCACTGCGTCCGGAGTGTTGCACACTCAACCTTCGGACACTTCCTGGTACAACCCGTAAATAATGGACTTGACCCCGGACGTCACAACTTAAAGCCGCTTTCTTACATAAGACTTTATCTGCGATAACGATATCCGGGTATGTGATATCTATCTCTGCTGTACATGTACACCATTACGTTGCGAGGGGCGTGAACGCGTGGAATACAGATTTGAAAAGGAGCGGTCGAGCCGAATATTCAAAAACAAAATGTCTGGAGAATGGAGTAACGGTCTCTGCGGATGTTTCAGCAACATCACGCTTTGTCTTGTAAGCTACGTCGCACCGTGTTACACCGCTGGTAAGAATGCCGAATCTGTAGGAGATGACTGCCTGCTGTGTGGTTTGGTGGTGATGGTGCCCATCGCCAATATCTACTTCCCCGCGACCATCCGAGGGAAGATCAGGGAGCAGAAGGGGATCGCAGGAAGCCTCGTAAACGACTTGCTAATGCACTGCTGTTGCGCTCTTTGCGCCATCGTCCAGGAAGCCAACGAGATGAAGAGTACCCAGTTCAACCAAGCCATTGATCGGCAGTAAACTGTAAGCTAGCAATATTTCTACCCTAGATCTATCACCATCATTATTTCATCGTGACTATGCATGGATAACTTCAATTCCTTGGACTATGGCACCAGCATCGTTGATCATTATTATAGGGCTATTTTCACATCTATACTGGTATTAATCGATGGTTGCACGAAACTCGAAACGAACAATGAATTCATCTTTCGGATATGAACGTTGTTGCCGGAATGAGGCTCCAATCTAAGCAACTTGCGGAACCATTCTGTGGAGAAACAAACGTGGAGAAAGGGAGTGAGATGGATCGAGATTCGAACATGCAAAGAGTACAAGTTAAACGTGTATTTCGGATGTTGGTTCAATGTGAATATGGTCACATCGGCGGTGTATTTTCGCGGAGGAACATCCAGTGAGGACCTGGCCATAAACGAGTTTATTAGACGCCTCGGGTTTTTTCTGACCATGAGCTCTTTTCTAGGTGAAAACTGCGCGTTTTTCGCAGGCAGATTTGCATTGTGCGAGTTCCTGGCCCTGTTGTGTTGCATGCGTTCCGTGTTGGCCCTGGGCTGAAGAAGAAATAATGGGGTCGCCTGACTGCACACATTCTTCCACGTCTGTTAGCTCGAGGTCGATGGCGAAGATCTATTGTGTCCAGTTGTGCGGTCTTCGAGATTTTCTGCCCATGACCCAGTTGACGTAACATTATCAAACAAAAGAAAACCATTATATCATTATCATTATCCCAAGCATGAGAAATGCCGAGAAGGAATACAAGACTTTGGTCGTACATTCTCAGTGCGATTAATACTTGATTTCGATAAGGTCGCCCGCTGTTATGTATTTTTGGTCTGGTTATCTCCTTAGTTCGGTTTGGTTCGATAAGTTGGTCTAAAGTCTTTAACAATTCTTGGTTATCTCAAGTAATGTGTAGTCTAGACTAGATATATTTAGCTTACAGGCGTACAAACATGCCTGCGACCTCCACATGTACATGTACATGTACAGTGTAGATAGTAACAAACGATCTGGGTGTGTCGAGATGTTTACACATACTTGAGATAACCAAGAAATACTGTAAACTCGGTCAAGAGCCGGCTTTCGAAAACATCACAGTGCCAATCATTCTGTATTGATGAGGCTATCATTTCATGGAGTAGCAGAGCAGTTGCTTACTCCTTGATAGACGACTCCTTGGCGGGTTTACAGTACAAGCAACACTACCGCGTCTTCCATTAAATTTGCCAGGGAACTTCCAGTGGTATAGCGTGGCCCTACATACAGCAGCACCAGGCTGCAACATGGTATTCGTTATATATGCCTCATAAGCATTCTAACTATCCTGGTTGATTAACTTCGTTAGTCTCAGCTATCCCCATCTTTAATATAATTTGCATAGCACTCATGTAACCTACAGTTCGGTATACCGACGTAATACACTAACCAGTTGTAGATGATAATGATTATGGATTGTTGTTGCAGTGTATTCTGCAACCTGATTACTCGTACTTTTTATCCTCTGTATTGCTTGTTATGTAACATCACAGTAGATTAACACAATGTTAAAATCTCTCGGGTACAACTGTCAACTCGTCAGGGGCCGTCACTAGGTCCTTTCGCCAACATCCGACCTTAGAGTAACTGCTATGACTCTCTGATCTGCGCGAAGAGTCATGGATACCCGGTAAAAATTGTTATATTTTTGGTGCTTACCATCTTTTTCTACACAGTCTGGCTTTTCCACGAGAAATACGATTCTGTATAATAATGTACAGAGTATAAAATTAAAAATAAAATGTTTCATGAAATGTGTAAAACACTATTTTTGATTTGGAATACCATAGTGTATTCATCTTGTACATGACTCAATAAAGTGTCAGAGAACTATCTGCGTGTATTCTTGATTTCTGTTCATCCTGACGTCAGAAGAGGCCAGACCCTATTTGGCAGAATGGAAGAATGAAACCTCGTTCGCTATTGTTGAAGGTTGTTTTCCATTCTGCGAAATATCATTAGCTATCAGTACAGTTAAAGCGAACTGGAACCGCCGAGCGATTTATTCAACTTTTCGACTTTGACCGCCCGAGAAAGTCGAGTTCAGATTTGTAGCTCCGCCCCCAGTGCCCGAGCATGCGCAGTTCAATTTGTTATTATTGAGAATCATGTGAGAATCACGTGAGTCATGCGATCTTTCATTCATGAATTTTTGTAGTAAATTCCATAGTAGTGACGTCACTGAATGATTGACAGCTAGGCGCCATGTTTCATTCATGCCTCGCTCTGATCACCCGATACGCGGGAATGAAAACGAGGTCATACGAACTGGCTTGGCGGTTCCAGTTCGCTTTAAGTTTCGTTTAGCCTGGCGTCAGTCTCGCTTTTGTTGGGATCTTTATGCCAGAATCACCTCTTTCCTATATAGGGTAAAGTGAGGCATTCTAGACGTTAGAGTGACGACTTGGGAACAAGATTGATGGGCGCAGTCCCCTGAATTTATTTCACAGTAATTATTGCAAAATACATTGGGTATAAAAGTACCACGATACTACTCTACAACATATTATACATGGTATATGCATATTGCAGGCCGCGACAGGGTGTAGTGGAATCCGTTGCTGATGACTCAAAACTTGGTAATGTCCTTCGATTGCCGCACACAAAACATGGGACGCGGGGACTATGGATCTACAACATGGTCGTGTCCAGGTTGGATACCCCGTAAACCTTTTGCAACGGCAACTCGACATCCCATTTCGTATACTGACGAACGATGGGGTCAAGGGCTAGCACCATGTTTTCCGATTGCACAATCTCCATAGCGTCTCTGTTATCTTCCGGTACGTAGAGTGCCACATCACTTCCGGTCGGAAGCAACTTCACCAAACTTTCAATCAAGATCAGCGCAGCATCCTGCGTGTCGGCATAGAGTGGGGCAAGACGGTAGCCCTTGGTGGCAGAACTAAGTAATCCATACCCCACAACTTTCCCATCAACGAATGCAACATGAGTTGTCACATTCCTCCTCCCAAGCCACGCCCGTAGGAATTTCTCCCGCGGGAACACATGCACCCCTTTATCATATTCAAGAACCTGGTCAAATATCTTGTCGGACAGTCCACATATCTGAATTATTCCCGGATTGTTCGGCTTCAGGGCGAATGAGAATGTCCCGTGGTAGTATTTGATTTTCCAAGTGGTGTGTTTATACCCCATCTTGATATTTGGCTGGACCCTCTCTGCTACAGCGTTGATGCCGAAGTTTCTTTCGCCGATCCGGCGGGAACGTTCCTTGAAAAGTTTCAGACCTAGAAAAAGGAGTCTAAAGGTAACGCATACTTCTAAGACGGACACCAGAAGAAAGAGAACGGAGATGTCCAGTGTCTCAACAATCCTTGTATATATGAGGTTGGTAATTTAAATTACTTAGGAAATGGGGCTGGGGGTTGGATTACTCGGATTAAAATTAACTAGACTTCGTCCTCGCTATGATAATTGCAGTGGTACACACCTGTCCCTTTCCCTCTGAGGGCTTCATCTACAAGTGCAAACCCGCCAAACGTCTGCTCGCCACCAATATGCACGTAAAAGATGCATCCTGCATGTGTGGAAGAAGGAGAATGATAATAAGCATGTTTCACGAGCTTTCGAAGAGCTACGAACGACGTAGTACTATTTTGTTAAGTACAACTGTAGGTAAATGCATCGATGCTTCTGAACACTTGCATTATTACTCCTACCAGGGATAAAAAAACGATTTACGAGTGTCCTCACGTATTCACAGAACTACATATCGGTTTGTGTCACCACCTAGATCCAGTGTATACTCCGGTGATAGAAAAGGCAATTCCTTCCGACGAAATGGATTTCCGCTGCAAGGTCTTCGGTTTCTTTCTACATTACACATCGCCCATAGATGACGCTCAGCTCCTAACTCCATTTTTCAAAGCAAAAAAAAACTAATCTAAATATCGGTTTTTTGGAGCGCTTATAAACTTCGAGTAATGAAAGCAGTAATGAAGTTAATCAGAGGTTTCACCAAACTGACCACTTTCTCATGAACTCTCACATTATGTTACACACAACTCAATAATTAATTTAACGACCACCTATGCAATTATTCTTTGCACCTGCTATTTTCAATATAATAGTACTCTGCCTCTCGATATTTTGTATACGACATACATTAGGAGTAAAAAACAACCGCCTGATCACACGATAGTTGTGAACTAGTCTGCAGTGTTTACTTTCTGAAGCACATGCCTACATTTAACCCTTTCAAATACAATCTTGTCGTTAACTGACTGCCACGGGCTTATGTCCCCCATCCCTTTCCTCACACCAAATCAGATCACGAGTCAGGAACGAGTTGAAATATCAGGAACCAACAGCGATGTACTCGCGAACGCCCGCAGTCGATTTCAGGCCTTCGCACTTCGCACTTCGCAGGACACCTCCTCGCGTGCCTGGTCATCAACAGGCGAAATCGCTCGGACAGTGTCTCTCCTCGCCAACGCCTCGAAGGCCACTGTCTCCCTTCGACTGACTGACAGGCCCGCTCATTTAAAAAGAAATACCTACCTATCATTTTCCCGTCGAACTCTGCAACGAGAAACCCGTCTGATAGTACATCGCAGTACAACTGTATATCTTGAAGGGCTTCATTCCATTGAACAGACTCCGTCCATTCCCATATCTGCCGCGCATCCACCGATCGGGCGTTACGGATTGTGACCTTCGAGAGGTCAAACGACCTGAAGAAAAATAACAGAAAGATGAACTGCGTGAACAAAAACAGAAGCGTCCATGTTTAAAAAAAGACCACCGCGCCCATGCTGACGAAATACGGATGTACATCCATGTTCGTGTGTGTGCACTGATAAGAACGAACCAGAAAGAAAAAAGATACAAGTTAGAATTATGGAAAATAAATGAGAAAAAAATCCCTTCCCCATCAACAACCTACACCGCTATTTGCGGGGAGGACAGCTCTATGACAGACTAATGGCTCTTGGCTCTTGGCTCTTAGTTTAGGGTGTCCCTGCCACGAGGCACATGCTTTGGTCTGCTGGATATCTTTCAGACAATGAGCGTTCCTTACCGCAGATAACTGATTGATCTTGTGTTCCTTCATAGTTGTTTTGTCAGTAATTACTCAATGCCTATTGATGACCTTGTAAATTTTACTGTAGAACTTAAGCGCATTTGCAGTCCTTTTCAACCGTGTTGTAAATACCGGTACTTGGAATGTTTTAGCTATTTATATAAGAGCTTTAGATAACAATGATTTATTCAAGAAATGTTTACAAGAGTTTTGTTGCTGTACGATCGAGGAGTTTAATGTTGTATCCACCTGCAACTGGGTCACCTGTTGTAGATGTCCCCTCTGCAGGCCTTGTTAGCAATATTGCTTTTTTATGTGACATGTCAAAGGTTCTTCCTGCTCAGCATGTTCACCCTGTGTTTTAACAATAAAATTCGAATAAATAAATAAATAAATGCATTTAACTTTATTATACTTCGTACGACATTAATGAATAAATTACCTGTTGAACAGCTGGGTGTATAAACCTTCCTGTGGAAACTTCAGGGATAAATGAATGCCGCATACAGTCATTCTTTAAACCAGGCATTTCGCCTAATCACACGACCACTATCACTGCGCCAGAGTATGGCATGCATCCAAACACTAATGACCATAATACGTTGCGCCCGGTACCCATTATAGGCGAATTGATTTGACCGAGATCGAATGAAATTTATCCTAACATGAAGAGATCACTGTCCGCCAAAAGCTTTTGATGAGCACGAAACAGGAACAAATCAGTTCCTCACTACAACAGACTGACCCGAGGAGATGAAAATTTCGTGGCAAAAGTCGTCGTCGGATGTCGTTTATCGTTGTTGTCATCGTCACAGAGGGCAGGCATATGATCAATCTAAGCGGATCGTCTGGGACCATCGTTTACTCAGTCCGCTAAACCAACAATCAGGTTATATTGCCATTGCCATTGCCATGCGTCGACTATACAGTAACAGTAATCTTATCTGGATCGAAATCATGAAAGACGAAACAAGCAGTCTTACCTAGGTAACTCCTGTGCCATGATAGCTCAATCAGCGGTTGAGCCGACCAATTGAACCTCTGCCTTTCGAGCAGTTTCTTAACATCCAAGCACTGCGCTCGATAGTCACGTCTCTGCAACAGTTTGAGAAGAACAGGCCGACGTTCACTGCAGCGATGTAAATGGCCCTCGTCAGCTATGATAAGTTCCAAAGGTCTATGGATCTATGCAATGGAACTATTACTCTGAGTGACCTAATTTACTACATGGGTCGATATTAGAGAGGTTAAGAGATCGTTCCGCTAATACTGGCGACATCGATGCCACAATTTTTAACGTTTAATCGTATCAAATAACATATTTTAGGTAGAGAAAACGAACGCTATTTCATGATTTCACCGCTTACGTTCTTCTTTGGCTCACCGCAGGGGAGTCTACACTTGGTCTAGGCCTAGACAATACAATACCGCAGTGTCCGTCGTCGTCGTCGTCCGTCGTTGTCAGTATCCCGTTTCAAAAACAGTGGGACGTTTCTTAACCGATAGAACTTTGTACATCGGACCCCCCAGGTCAGGCGACACTGAATTTCTGTCCGATCTGGTTCTCCACTTGGCCACTAGGGGGCCAAAACTGAAATGGTAAAAAGTGCAATATCTTGTTTATTAGAGACTTATTTTCGATACTATTTTTATGGTAGGTACTCCAAGCAAGGATACATCACATGTCATATGAGTTTTTGATTTGACCTTCTTTTCAAGGTCAAAGAGGTCAATGGCTAAAATTGGCCGTTTGAGTGTAACAATATCACGTTTCTTAACCACTGAAGCTGATTTGACCTATATACCATATATGAAGTATGTTTCTTAACATGGGGCAGCGGTAGCGCAGTGGAAGAGAGTCGGCCTCGTGATCAGGAGGTCGGGGGTTCGACTCACGGCCGAGTCACTGCTTAGTTCCCCTACTGGTCGAGTTCAACTGAGCACCTTCTGGTTGTATAAAAGACTCATATAAAAAACTCATTTTTTATTTATTTATTTATAACCAGCACTACACGGCATTCATAATTCCATTATATCAGAGGTGTACACGACCAGTGTACAGCATTTGTAATGAGGTCACAAATCTAATCATCCTGACACCTGTACATATACTCCACCGCTTGATATTTGTATTTGACGAAAGAGTAAAAAAGCCTGACCTGGATGAAATATTTATTGTCTGATAATCATTTCCATCGCACTCTTATCATTGCCCATGCCATACTAAACTTCCAGCGGTATTGCCTCCATAGCCTCCGGCGCGACGCGCGTTGTCTGGAAGCTGAGCAATGTCAAACCATTGAGGGTCAAGACGATATAGGGGTGTATACCAATACGCCCAGAAGAATGAATATTTCAAAAGGCTCCTTTCTGACATCCCTGAGTTGATACTCCATCATCGTCCATCGCTTCTCCGGCCCTACACACCAAGACGGAGCAGCGAACTTTAACCCCTGGCAGTTCTTCAGGAATCGTCAAGTCGAACATATATCACCTTTCTGATAAACTATCAGAACATGCTAGTGTTTGTCGAGCCGATTCTTTCTGTCGTCCGATCTCTTCACCGTCCAGTTCTCTCGTTTTCCCACCGTTAACCAGTATCACCTGCAAAGGAATTAGTTTGGGATATCAGTCTTACAAATCGTTTGATAGATAAAGTTGAGAAAGTGATGACATTACTGCTTGAATAAACCTGCTCCTCCTCAATTACCCTCTTAAACACCCAACAAAGACCCAACGGGCCAAATTCATAAAGGGCGTTAAAGGGTTAGACGTGTGTAACTTCTCCCTGATCAGTTTCAGGGCCTATTCATATTTAGTGAAGATTTACATGAAGGACCTGAATATGTCTATTCAGTAGTTAAACGCTGTTTTAAGCTAAACACCCTTTATAAATTTGGCTCGTTGTCCAGAGTGCGGAGCGGACACCGGGGGTAATCACGTACCCGGTTTGCAGTGTTGACCACGGCTGATTTACTTGACATGAAGATGACGATGCCACCTCTGGCAGTTACTGCTTGACCAACCGCAATCAGAATACTGTCTTCCATCGCCACGTCTAAATAACTCGTCGCCTGAAAGATTAATAACTGAAAACAGTTCGTGTCGGCTGGTGATAGATTCCATCTTGAAGCTTCAATGATTGCGGTGATTTCCTTTGAATTCCAAGTTCTATTCCAGTTTCAATACAAGAAGAGGAGACAGATATATAGAAGGTTTAGGCACAACCTACAAGCCGTCGTATATTTAAAGACAATTTACAATTCTTTCACCTGGCTAAGGCCAAAAGACTAGTATAAAAGGTGCAAAAACCGCACCTCTTACGCCATAGAAGTTTAAGGACCCACTCCCCCAGCGCTGGTGCCAGAATGTCAAACACAAAATAAAAACGTATGCTTAATCGGTGTACATGTATTTAGATTCCTAACACTAAACGCTTACTTCGTCCAGGATGAGAACTTTCGGCCTTGTCAGCAGGGCCCTGGCTATGGCAATTCTCTGTTTCTCCCCGCCAGAGAGAAGCATCCCTCTTTCACCAACAAACGTATCGTAGCCATCTTGGAAGGAATTGATGAAATCATGCGCCTGCGCGCAATGAGAGGCCTGCTCGATCTGGAAAAATGGCAAAATGGAAGTAAATTTTAAAATTTTGAGAATGCTATCAATTGGGACTGAGAGTGTTCTCAGGTCAAACCGTCTCAAACATTCATATGAATGACGTCATTGTAGAACTTAGCCGCGAATCGGGGGCACTTTTTATACCGGGATAAACCTCGTGTGGCAGCAGGCTTTTCCTTACACGTCCCCTCTCTTATAGGCCGCGCCTATTTGTACACGATGTAGAAGTGAAAAAGCTATGAATCTCAGGATGATAGCTGTGCATGTATACAGCTTCTTCTTGGAACTAGTAAATAAATATAAGCTGTTGTCACGGGTGCTGTACCTCTGCCATCGAGACATTCTCCATCCGGGTCATGTTCTCCCTGATCGTTCCACCGGACAACATGGACGATTGGTCAACAAGCGTCACGTGACGCCTTAGGTATCCTGAGTCGATGGTGTTGATGTCGATGTTATCTAAAATATAATTCATTCGGAGAACAAAGATGCCATCAACAGCTTGTCGCTGCGGAACTAAAAACCTTCAAATTACAAAAGTTGTAAATCAACCTCCCTACACATGACCGGAACTGTAATATATTATCGCTGCTTGGGAGAATGGTCGCTTGGAAATATGACACATTAGTTGAGAGCGATAACTGCGTGTAAAGGACATTATCAGAGCTACACAGATCACAGTGGTTTGTAGAATAGGAGGAAGCCAATACGCCGGCAGATAACTCTTTATCACACGAAGTCGTGCAAAGACTACGAAACCATGACTGCATGCATCACTGCGCCACTCGACTACAGACTAACGAATACATGTACATCAGCATTCAAATTATTACCTATCGTTATTTTACCAATGTCCGAGGAACACAGCCTCGGCATCAAACTCGCAATGGTTGATTTCCCGCCGCCAGAGGGACCGACCATAGCTACCACCTCCCCCTTTCGAAGAGTAAAGGAGACTCCATTTAAGACACCTCTCCCCGGTCTCGCGCAGTATGAATAGCGGACAGCCTGGAATGATATTTCCTCGAACGACATTTCTGATTGGATACTGCTTTCGTCGCTGTCCTCGACCTTCAAATCGATTATTTCTATCAATCGCAGCGATGCACCGTACGCCTAGAAAGAGAGAGATGGGGACGGGAAGATTTAAGTTGCATTTCAGGCTAACGTTAATTTGGCCTGATGTGATTTATTCCAACAATGGGACTCATTTTTTAACACTGCTATAAACGAGTGAGCAGCTTAAACCGCTGCTATGCGACAAAAGTTGCTCGATTGTGGTAATCATCGCAGGTGCCCGCGACCAGATTTGGTGATCTCATCAACCTGGGATCAATATCAAAAGACCAAGCGATTGCCAATTTTTCAGAGTTTTGCCTGCAGACGAGAGATCAAGTGCCGAAGGCATTGTTCGTGGACAGTGCTGCGTAAAATAATAACATTATAGGCGTCAGACGCCCCCTAAATTGCGAATGTAGGTCCAGGTCTCCATACCTACCTCCATAACTGATCCATAACTAACTTGTTGGTTGTTCATCACGGAAGAGATGTTGTGCACATACATTATCATCGCTGAAAACATGAAAATGGTCATACAAATAGTCATCAAATAGTCGTGCAAAATGGTCATGCGTGTTGGACCACCGACATTCTTTCAACCAGACTCTTACAAGTCTGTGGTTTGCCAAGCATAGATAAGGCTATGAAAAGCATGTAAATTGTGTAATAGTCAAGGCAAGCGTTTTTTCAGTGTGGCTATTATGCACTGACAGTGTTGGGCTTAGAAATTACTTACAAGTGAAGTCCCCGGGGGATATGTTCCCTGCATTGAGTAGAAGACCGCCGTAAAGCAACACAACCATCTCCGTCAAGTATCCGACACCATAATTCAGGCTGACACACAGACCTTCGAAGTAAAAGGAAGGAATGCTTCAGGAAATGACCAATATTACGGATTCCGGTCATTTTCACTCACCGGGCTTACGCTATAATCATTTTGGCGAGAGAGGTTGAATAACGGATTTTACGGAATCTTATTTTTATCGACAATGGCCTGATGGGGAAATTGCCAATCTGCAACCGCGACCTCGCCTGCCGCCGCCCTTACCTTTAACCACTGCCAACTTCCTCCCCACCAGATAACTCTGGCGTATATCCTCGCTGTACTCGTCTATCGACTGGCGCTCCTCTCCCAAGCATTTCACTGTCCAGACTGCATTGATATACACCTCCGCTGTCGCTACTGCTCTGGCCAATTTCGCCTGAAAACTGTGCCAAAGTTTCTTTTGCCATTTTCCTACAAAAAAAGACAACTTTGGATGGAGGTCGTCCAAAATCAAACCTGACACAGTTGCACTATTCTTAGTTCAAAGAATGCAAAGACTGCGCCATCGGTTGGTTACACTGGCTACCACGCACTGACCAATCACCAGCGTTCTTCGAGCATGGGATTTTAGACTTCCGTCTACAACAGAAGTCTTCGCTATCTCTTGCAGTGGTTGAAAATGGCAGACAAACTAGCAGACATCAGCAGCTGCGTAGGAGTGCACAAGGTCGTACCGTAGAGAGCGATATTGGTGATCCATAACGGGCTAGATGCGAGGAATAATCCAGTCATCTTTGGGTTGATGGCAAACATGTTATATAGAACTAATCCAATTTGAACTAAGCCAACGAAAAATTGGATGACATCACCCTGAAACCAAAAATGTTGGAACAGTTTAAAGTTTGATAGAATTACACGTTTTCTACTTTATTTTTACTTTTAAACTAAACTATCTAATTGTACATGTATATAATAAGCGCTCTTATACGTACCTTTGTCCCCAAAATAATTAAGAAACCGTTCTGTACAAACTAATGAGCGCACGTACCGCGCCTCAATTGGCCATTTCAGGCAAATTGAAAGTTACATGTACACAGAGTGACACTGGCCGGGCGTTGAAATCATGACCTTCCTATTATCACAAGTCGGTCGCTTCAAATGTGAGATGTGATGAGGTTGTCACAAAAATAATACTTAGTAAGATCAACACGGCCAAATAAGGAGTTTACGCCGCTCATGATTGGACGATTGAAAACTTACGTCATTGATGACTTTGTATATTCTGGCGATATCTCCAGACAATCTGCTGGCGAACTCCCCCGACCTGAGAGAAAAAAAGCACGGTGAAAGATTAATTGGTAAACTTTGGTGATACGGCTAAACACATTCTCCAAAGTAGCATATTCTCTCTTTCAGTATTGGCGGCGTCCAAATCACTGTGTGTCCTGCTAACGGAGGACTCAACTAAAGGCGATTTCACTGTAGAATTAATATCTACCAAGAACGTGACCATTAAAACTTTGATGAACTCTCACAGATTTTCATAGTAGAACTCCATTCCCTGCTTCATGAGTTTCTGGAAGGCCACCGTCCGCCATCTTGCCATGAGTTTCTGGGAAGCGAGATGGAAACAGAGGGATTTGATACCACTGCTCACAAAATGAGCGAGGCAGATTCCACCGAGGGTCAGCATCGTTGTCTTGAATTTGTCTGCGAAATGTCAAGAGTGAAAATGATTGTAACTTCACTCAGGATTTTAAGGTTTTGAAAAAGCTTGAAGATTTTTAAGTGGGCAAAATTTATAGGCAACCCCTACATGTTGTTCAAGTTTTGAGCTGCTGAAAAACCGCTTACCCCTTCGTCTTATTTCACTGAAAGACATGTTTAAACATGTTGAAAAGTCCCCCGAAAAAAACCCAGAGCAATGCAATTGTAATCTGCATGTACACTTATAAAGGTTTTTGAGCTTTTGAAAAACATTTTAGTCTTTTTCAGCCAAGATAAATATGCACCCCGGAGAGGTTTTTCCGAGAAATGAAAAACATCAGAAGGTCCTTGAGCCTGTTTTTCATTACCCTGAACAACCTCTAGGGAATGTTTGTAGCCTACCTAATGATTCTAAGGCATCATCCACCGCCCTGCCTGTATACTTAGGTTGCTGCGGACCGAGAATATTTGCAAATGTGTCGAAGATCGTGGCGACCACCAACAGCAGCCATTCCTGCAAAACAAATGTACATGTATAGCCATATACTCGACTTGGGTCTTTTCAAGGCAGACTTTAGGCCCGAGCCGAGTAGGTCAGATTAGGTTGCCGCCAATAAGGGGTCTCTGCTATCCAACAATACATATCGACTTGGAATTACATTTGTATTTGTAAAGATTGCCGGAATACGATATTAATATCAATACGAACGTTCGACCCGGGCATTCGACCTGATTTCATTCGATAGATTGTGCATGAATTTTAGTTGAATACTGCAATGTTAATGACGATTCATTGGCGGTGTGCGAAAGTATCAAATTCTCCGTCTGCTGTCTTTTTCCCAGATGTCGGCTGTAGCCAACGAAAATTTCGAGAGAATCAAATGGGGGCGGACCTTTTGACCAAACTTCGAGCACACTGAGTGTCACCAGTGGCCCATACGCAGCTTGGTTGTTGTACATATTGGGTTCACCAAAGCATTAGAATATAGGAAGTTCGGTCTATACAATATTGGGATCTTTGAGAAAATATCTCTCGCGCCCGGCAGATGAGAATAGTTCCACATCCGTCGGATAAAAAATTAACCTGTTCCTTTAAAAAACCGAATACTAATATTGTGACAGAAGAGGTTAGCATATACTTACATCCTTGAGCAGAAGAACAAATCGTATAAAGTTTGCCGTCTTTTTTTGTCGACTTTGAGGCCCTTCGTAACTAACAACATGTCGGATTCTCAGCAGTTGTAGTCTCTTCATAAAGTGGTGACTCCCCATTGCAAGTAGTAATTCCAAAGCAGCAAAGGTTACCGCAGAGACTAAAGATATATTGTACTGCAAATGCATTGTCACTGCACTGTTCAGATAATTGTGTAACACAAATGCCCCTTTTATGACGAAAAACATGAATGGTACCAAACAAAGCAGTAAGAGAAATATATGGTAGGCAAACTTTTTATTGGCTTTTTCAAAACAAAATGGTTGCTCTAATAAGACCATTGAAATCGTTTCGAGCTTCTCAAGAATTATAAAAATGGCGATGGTTTTGATGGTTGATATGGCAGCGACATCGAAAACGGAAGTGAGAAAGTTGTAACGGAGGATGCTTTCCTTCAGGTAGCTGCTTTCTCCACCTGGAATCACCAAAAGAACTAGAATTGTAGATGTGGAAGCATTTTGGCGCTTACTAACATCGCAACTCTAACGTCGGGAAAGAACGTGCCTCGGAAGGGATGCGAAACCACTAGCCCTCAGTAGGGAGTCCGCCGGACACTCTTAGACCGCTTCGCCACCGTGCTCCCGCCAGATTGTCCCTTGTGAGGGTACGGTAGCCGAATTTGCGTCCTTAGACTGACAAAAACGATGCAGCTCACTTAGGCTAAACCTGCAGCAAGCTAGGGCCCTGTGCAGGAAAACTGTTTGGTAGTGTCGTTGGAGCTGGTAATGGGTACTTTGACACGCCGCGATGCTTCTCAAGTATACATAACCCAGGGGACCTACCTGCTAGCCAAAGAACAACCACGGTGACCAAGTCCAGCAGCGCTAAACATCTCAAACCGGTCGTATATCGGACTAGCGGCAGTGTGTGGTATGTTTTCACCTCGGCATTTCTCAGTCCTCCGTTTATAAGAACGTTCTGGTCTTCCATATTTCCCTATTCTGCACGACAGCACTAGAACATAACTTTATAGCTACTAAGACATCCCATACCGATCGTGTGTCGGAATAGCGGCGATGCGTGAACAACATGTACATGTATATCCATTCATTCATATCATAGCTACTAGCATTCGTGTCGAGGACAATCTGAAATCCTTTTAAAGAAACTCGAGGCCAGGTATTTATAAACAAATCAAGGCATGATCGCATACATTTCGGTACACACATTTATAAATGATAAATGATACTAAATAGAACTACATGTATATCAATACTGTGTCCCTATTTAGCCATGCAGTTTAACGTCGCCTTTTCAAATGGCCTCGATATCTATAGTGTAATACGCCATTAAAACCAACGCACAAAACCCGGCTAAATAGCGTCATACACAGTTTATATGTCCAGACGAGCCCTAGTACAAGCTTTTGCATGATTCGGCCCAGACACGAAATGTCAAAACAAAGTTTAGTCAGCGTTGAGTTATTCCGAGGGCAGCATGGGGGTAAAATACATGCATCAAGGCTGTCATAAACCATCTTGGAAGAAAAAATTAAGCTAAATTAAAACGAAATGGGGCAAGGGCTGTTCTTTATTAAAACGGGTCCCTCTTTCAATTGAAAACGAAAACGTTTTTCTCTAAAGAATAAATATATACTTTATTAGCATTATTGTTACAAAGTTTGAAGCGCATGTAAAAGACTTGAAAAAGCTACGTGAAAATACAAAACGCACAGACGGTCGATTTATTATGAATCAAACCCAACTGAAAGGAATTTGAAATAGGCCTAATGTAAACGACTCCCGTGAGATGACGCTGCGCTCGAAATGTTTGCAGCTCGAAATGCACAGGTTGAAGCCGTGCATCACGTAATCTGAGTGACTTGGCCAGTGCTGGCCAAGAAGAATGGCGCCGGTTTTTCCCCTGCACATCTGGCATGCCTTGAACCCATCTCCTTCGTGAAGTCTACCGGATGTGCTCAAAAAGTGATGGCCCCGCGGAGACCGTTACGACGAAAACGATGGCGGGACGAAACCGACGATCACCAACTGCCTCTGACAACTGTCTCAGAAAACCATACGATCTACATGCTCATTCGTTGCATCTCTCAGCAAGTTATCGTGTAGCAACCGATATGTACAATTCCTCATTCTTTGTGCAAATGCAAAATAGGCCACTTCTGAAATTGGTTTCCACAAAGTCAAATATGAAATCCTCATAGTCCGTATCCTGCGTTGTACCGTTTTCTCTTCTTGACCCTGGCGTACTTGATGCTGCAGCAAGAAAGGAGCGAGCAGAACAGTGTGAGGCCGGCACCACTCACGGTGAGGTAGAACGCCCACCACAGCTGACAGTCGCCTGAAATTACAAGGGAAACAGTTATATGAAGAAGGTTTCGAAGTCCCTTCGAACAACGAAAGTAAGAAGGTCATCGAGTCCTGCGCTTATGTGTGTTGGGCGGGGAGAGAGGTCAACGCCACTTTGCTTTTATGAGGAAAACTGAAGTTTGCCAATATCATCCCATCCTGTTTGTTTGATCTGCTAGCAACTACATGTATATAGCTTTGACTGGTACCCTTTGACCAACCCGAACGAAAATTAGCCGTTACGGCCATTTGCATGTTTGCCATGGCATCATGACGAACATGATTGAAAAACAATCTGTGCATGCTGATAAGGTTCCTTAATGAACCTGGTCACTGGAGCTGAGAGATAGTCAAGTCATAACCGTGATTTAAGAGACTGCATTTCTCAATATCGTGACCGTGACGATCTATCCATCATGCTAGTCATGCTATCTTTATTCAGGCAGAACGTGGTCAGTTGTGTTGTTGTATTGAATGCTCCCACAGCGTGTTTTGAGGCTCAAAAGCTTTTATGTTGGAAGACTAATCCCTCTAAAGATCATAGGGTTCGATATACCCTTGTTCTTCCTCTTATGCATATCATCTTTATGTTCCTGACTAAGTTTAAGGTTACAAAAAACGATTCCCTCAATGATGGTGTTTTGGATGGCACACCATCATTGAGGGAATCACAATCATTGTCGTCACCTGTCATCCACCTTGACCAGATATACCCCGGCTAAATTTGAAAGGGGTATAGAGATGCATATCATGTTATGACTCACCTAAATTATATGGCGCAGCCCCTGGCCCGCAGATCTGAAACACTTCTGGATTGGTCCAACCATATGGATATAAAGCAGAGCCTCCGCCGATAAGCACAGCTGCAAAATACAAAATAGAAAACGAAATAGTAACATTTGTTAAAAGGATTTGAATTCTTTTAGAGAAACCTGTCCGATAAAAGGTCTTCTCAAATTTAGAAATGGAAACAGAAAATTATTACTATTGTTTTTAAAACGATATTTAACGTCTGAACTTTAATTTTCATGAAGCATTAGCTTGCGCGAAACCTAATAGTTCACGATCGATGGACACCTGGCTTGCTACGTTATAGTTTCTTTGGCATATCAAAAATGTTCTTTTAAAACACTCTCAGATACCTTCAAGATTACTGTTATTGACTAAGGATGAAGGAAAAACCACACAACCGCAGAGTAGCCCGTAAAAACCAACATGACTCATGATATTCGAATTAGATACCAACAGTAAGTAACTACATTGTATTTCTTCTTTGCAGCAAGTGCGAGAAGCCACATCAGCTGAAAGCACCAAAGATGCAGGTAAATAGGTTATGTGGCGTTCAGCCGTAAACAATCATTACTTGTAACATTCTTAAGTGGTGCAAGTGTACGTGTGTTGAGTTTGTACATCACTGCCAATTCAACTGCTTGTTTCATCTCATCCCTTGAAGTCCCGAACTTCTGGCCTTCTGGCCTTTTTTCCAACTAACCAGGCCGCGTGTGATAAAGATAATGGCGACTGGTGAAGAACATTCGATAAGAAAGAAGAACTCAGTCTCTTAAAACAAAACACAACGAGCCCCTATTGCCTCTCTCCGAATAGCTTTTTATAGCTATGGGAGGAAGACTATTGGTAAAATTGGCAAAGGCAGATGTACGAAATCAACCTAATGATAGTTAACCAATATTGAGGTAAACCCGAAGGTTCCCGATGTCACGTCTGACAGCGTAGGTTAACCGATCGATGTTCGTACATCTGTTCAGAGTGTCTGGCTCCCATCACGCAGCGAATCAGCAAAGATTATTTAGAAACACGCAAAAAATTAAACAATTTCCATTCATCAATTTGACATCAATGCTTTCCATTACACTGACAATTTTGTTTTCAACATGTAATTTCGTTTTTAGAATCAACTTTTTCTTTCGCTTGAGTATGCTTTCCGCTCGAAAGTTCTGGTAGCAGCCAGATTGGAAGTTTGGAAACAACAACTGGCAGAAGATGGCAGCGCTGAGTTCCTGACTCCAGTATCGAAAAAAGCTTTTTTGCGGTCATTTGGTTAAAGAGTCCGCACAGCGGCAAATAAACATTAACTCTTGTCAGGCACTGCACTATAAAAAGGTAAGAAGTTTATGAGGCTGTGCTACATGATTAGTTTCGCTGCAAAAACCTCAAAAAGTGAAATTGGCAGGTTAGAGTTGCTTGCTGATGTGCAGGACAGCAACGGCAACGCTGCGCCGCCAGGTGGTGGGACGACATGCAGCAACTGCTCTGTTCTTGCACTTACCCGGGTTTTTGCGAACTGGTTTTTGTGCAGAAATGATTAATAGCGGGGTAAAGAATCTCGATGTGAGATCAAATATGTTGTTGCTTCTGGCATCAATCAGTGTTTTGAACAGCTGGCTAGAATCAGCCGTAAAGTCAACCTAAACTTTTAGGCAGAACATATTTTTGACCTTAGACTAGCGAGAAATACGCCCAGGGGTTTGCCTGCAGGATCGTTGACCTACAATGTCAAAAAGCTTATTAGATTCTTACGGCTTTTTAAGTCGCTTGTCATCTTTTTCGGTCTTAGTTATGATCTACTCATAAGAACCGTGTAACACTAACCAAGGTAATCCGACGTTGCCAAAGATTCAGCCTTTGGTATGACTGATTCATTCAAAATCCGTTCATTTCTCGATGGCAGGGTATTCGATCCATTGAGGGCGTCATTAGGGAAATGAGTCAATAACGACCCTTTGGTAATCAGAAACAGCAAAGAAATAACAGAATCTGCCTGCGGATTCAATCAATGAATCATCACTTCGAGGTCACAGGGTGACTGCATTGAGGGGGATTGATTGAATTCTGTGAGTGTGGGGTTGATCTTGTCACCAACATGAGTCTTCACGCCCAATTCCGAAGTATCTCAGGCGACCTCCCTCTAGAGGCCACCTCAATTTGCAAAGCAAAGTTATGTATCTATATAAATGAAACTCTGAATTTTGGTGATCACGCAAAGGAAATTCTCTTCCACTTCCATCGGGACATCTTAACGACATATCAACATGCACTAACACTAATACCACATTCGTTCTCTATACCTTTCCTTCAGCATTAGCAATAACCCCTTCCCACATGGCCTTGGCGCTGGTAAGTATCATGATGAAGATGTGACCAAAGACAATACGTAGATGTGGTGATTGTCACAACAAACAAGTTCACTGGTTTAGTTTCACCTTATCTTTTATAAGGTACGAAAGTACTATTATGTGTATGGTATTTTGAGTAACTTGTATTTGAAGTTATAAAGTATTGGATTTCTAGTTCGATATCAACAACAGAAGAGGTTGTCGTCTGACATTACTTCTGTCAGAATATTTTCGAGAACACATCATCATCATTTTTGGAGTAATGGTCGCACTCGTTCGGCATCGGGAGTGTGTTGAACGCGAGCAGACAGTTTCAAACACGACACAAGTTATGATTACAAGAGTCAATTAGTATATAATTCGCTGATTAGTTCGGAATGAGGTCGGAGAAAAATTATTCAAATCACCCTATGATAAGCATGTGGCAGGAAATGATAAATTGCTTACTGGTCATATGCTTGTATCAAGGGCATATACCCGCAAGTACCAAGTGAATTTAAAATGATGTAAACTATTGTCATTTTCAGGTGAATACGACATTTCTCGCATGGACTATGCATACGGACATAAAGATGCTTTCTGCAGATACAGAGAGGGTCAGTCAGTTAACGAAAGGTTATCTTGATCAACACAGCGTGGCCTGCAACACCCTACATCACTTTACGCCGCATGTCAACTAAAGCTTCCCACCTTCAAAGTATCGTTTGTGTGTTCATCAAAGACACATTTCTATTCAGCGCAATGAGTAAAACTTCGCAATGAGAAGGATTACTAGCCCAAAGGGAAAATGTACACTAGATCACCTGTCCCACACGTCACATAACAGCAACTCTATCCCAAAAGGGAAATACATTTCAGCTCAAATGAAACTTAACGCTAACAAAAGGATTACTGAGTCCCATGATGTCACACCAATGAGAAAATGTACACCACCGACACTCTAAATCACTTGTACCAGACATCAGATAACAGCTTCTCTGTCCCAAAAGGCATACATTTCAGCGCAAATGGAACTTGATGTACATGTATCAAAAGAAGTTCAAGGGGATTACCATGTCGCTCGAGGTCACACGATGAGAAAATGCACACATGATACTAAGTAATGCATTAACACAAAGCATGCATTAACCACACAACAACACTTAGTTTGCCACACATCAAATGAAAGCTTCACAATCCCCAAAGCCTTGTCTAGGTATTGATCAAAGTATTTTTTAAGAGCTGAACATTTCAACTTCACATCGTGCACGTTGTCCAACCGTTGCCACTTTGTGTGAGACACGATTATCGAATTGCGTACTCAAACCCTCAAAGAACGCGATAAAGTGTTGGTAACTGCCAGAAATAAGGATTGGATGAAATCCTTGAATTGCATGAAATCCTTGATTTGCTTGTTTGTCAACAGTTTTACATACCATTCAATACTTCAAAGGCTCTTGGTAGAAAAAGCATGCAAGTTTATTTCACAACAGAATACATTGTATTTGCGACTGATGGTCACCATGGATATCCGGACGTTCTACATTTCAACTCTCGCCGTCACATCAGCATTCAGAGGGGTTCTCATGAGCAAATCTGAGCTGCGCTAAATGCCAGCTTTATGCCGGCGATTGTTTTAAATTAGACATTTACCCTGTGGCAACAGTAATGTCACTTTCATGACTTTACGCAGCCAATAGCCAGATAAAGATACCTCGTCTTCAACCCCTGGATCAAAAAATGGAGTCAGAAGAGATCCTTGTTCATCCGGATAATCTATGGGCTTTATACGTGACATATGGTAATGAGTAACGCCAAATTGCCTGGAGGTTGCACACTAAAATTTCTTCTCATGATAGTTCCCGATATTAGTTCCAACATCCAGGGAGTTGTCACTAAAGAATACCAACATTTATATCAGTAAGCATAGATTAAGCTATGTGCTTGATACCAGCTCTGATTGCATTTGAAGCAGTGAATAGTTCATATTCATGATAGATAACGCATAAGGCTTTAGGCTTCGATACTACTTGGCTGCAAAAATGGTTTCTCTTGCCAGTTTTATAATGGGGTTTACCACCTTGTATGGTTTAGCTCAGGGATTGGCTTGAAAGGCACCTAATACTGACCATGAAAATATGGGGATGTTGCCCACAAACCTCAGTACTAAGAAGGTATTGTAGATCACCCGACACAGCAGCAATTGAAAGTGGACATTGTAAAAGAAGTGGTTCGGGTTTAATGTCTTTATTACCGAAGTTCGATATGAATACATTTGATGTTATTCATCCTTTATTACTTTTGACACGAGGTGGCTTTATCTGTTTCTACTTTGGGCCTTTATCATTTGGTGATATATTAGGCATATCAATTCAAATAAATCTTGTCCATGAATTAGAATGCTAAGCATGGTCGGAAGGTCAGAAGAATGAGGCCGGAACGATTCAAGTAAAAGACGACCAAAGGCGACTATTGATGTTAAACAAATATGACGAGACTGATAGTGTTATAATGTTGGGTAAACATCTTCAAAGTTTGTTCCTGTGTCTGGAATTATATTTGGGTAAATATAATGTCTATCTTCACGTTGTCGGCTGTAGGGCCAGCCAGAGGCAACACGATGACTCTCTGATGGGATCACGCACTCAGGTTGGGTAGCCTGGTTGAAATTCGGGAGACGACCACGAGGCAGGAACCAGAGTCCACCGATCCTGGCTTTCGTCCACGCGGTTGGTCGGTGGAAGGGCCAACTTATCTTGCCAACACCCAGGAGTCAAGTTCACGTACGGTCCATCGAAGGATGCTAATCGTCATTCGCCTTCTTTCACTGTCACCTCGTGCTGATGAGGAATGTAAACAACACAAGATCCTTGCTGATACCAGGATCATAACACGTTCCTGACACTTGTAAACGTATGTGACAATAAAACGAATTAGGCGATTTAGGATATATTGGTATGTTGACCAGAGAGTCAGAATGGCCAAAATGAGTCCATAAACATTTGCACAAAGAGTGAGCGGCAATTTATGGAGATCAAGTTGATACAATCAATACGATTTCCTTGACATTAATTATATCATAGCACAACAATTATCCCGCCATTTATAACCAGAGGGTCAACTCCACGAGTTTACTTTGGAAATTGGCCAAACAGGCAAAAACAAATAAAGCAATTGGAGATTCTAAATGACATATTGACTTCAAATGCCCAACGTGTTTGGAATTGGCTTTCAACCCTCTAACGCTAAATGCTCCACTATTATTCTATTTATGTTTTTCAACTTTGATTTTATTACAGAAATCCTACAAACGTGGGAATGTGCTTTTTGACAAAACTTCACAAAAAGTAATCTTGTTTTGTCTTTCAATATTTTCCTTCTCGGGAAAATATTTGTTCAGTGAAATTTGTCAAAGCAGTAAAACCTGTTCCGTTACGGAGATATTAGTCATTAATGATTGTAAAAAAATTTGTGCTTATGGGCCCTGTTTGGTGATACGGTATGCATAAAAACCTGTAAATGCTTTTACTGAAAACTTCGTGCACATTTACACTATAACACCATAGGGCAGAAAAGTAAAAAATCCAATATTTTTGGTCTGCTGTTTGCATTAATGCGACTTCGATTTGGGTTCAACGTTTTCCTCGTCGGTGCCAAAGTGACAAAGCGCCGGAAAGTGGAATCGGGTCTAAAGCTGTGCCCGGCTGCATGTGCGCGCAACTTTGTATCGTTTTTCCAAAGTGCAGTTTTGCAAAATGATATATCTTTCGTCCATCTTCATGCATTCCTCGACGATAGGTAAAAGCAGTTTATTATTGATTGAGAAGCGGGAATAACAACGTTGGTGCAATATGAACCAAATGAAAACATAAATCATGCATTTCTAGTTCCCAATTGACTTGCCACGGGCATTCTTATCAATTTTATCATGTCTTGCTGCAACATGGTGGTGATTCATAGGGGAAATACGGATGATTATCAAATACCTTTGGAAAAGTAACTCTGATGAGCGTCTGCGGAGATCAGTGTCACGATTTAAGTTGCACTCTATACCTAGTTTATCATGCGACATATTGGAGGGCTCGGTTCTACGCCAATTATTTCGCCATTGTACCAGTCGTGTTCTTGTTGACGTTTTTGAAAAACTAACTTTTGAAATGTATCATTCATGACCTCGATCAAGATATAGAAAGGTTTATCATATACACCGTGGAGCCAGTTTCTCTACTCGTGAGTGTTGTTGTTGCGGAGATGAGGGAAGGTTTGCAAGTACAGAAGTTCCTTGGTTGAATTCGCGTTCATCAGCGTTTGTGATTGGAACGCATCGCAATAGACTGAGAGCACTCATTTGGCTTCATATGATGTGTAAAATCATATTTTCCTTCAAACCAGACTCTGTGAGGACGTTTTAAATACTTTACAGTTGGAATCTTGGCCACTAAGCATTCTGCCAATAATGCTACTATCAGTCATTTTTTGCCTCTTCAGTCCACTTCATCACCTAGAAGTGCTTTTAATTTAAACAGTCGTGAAATATACTAGGCCATTTCACTACAGTTGAGCAAAAACATGCCCGTTACCATCATTATTATTGCTTAAAATGCTTGGTCTTCGCATTTTCTGATGAATTTCATGGTTTCTCAAATTTGTTAAGAGATGATGCGAGCCAGAGAAGGCTTAAAGATAACAAACCATTAGAACTGGTTAGTCCGGCATATACGATGATGAAGGCCAAGGTTTAACTAGCTTCATGGGAAAGCCTGCAGCTTTAACCCGATAGGTCTTGTTGAAATCAACAGCGAGTTCACCAACTAGCCAGCGCGTCTG